>NC_085136.1:44208822-44502803 GCF_035046485.1 Aedes albopictus
TTGTTTTGGGTGTAGTAGCCCTACCTGCGCGATGTAGGTATCGCGACTAATCTAGACAGAAACAGAAAAACAATCTGATTAAATAGATATTCGACGCGCACCAAAATCTGTGCTGCTGTGCGCCAGTGAAACTTGGTGTGTATCAGCGGAGAACTTTCAGCGGCTGCAGGTCTTCATCAATAGATGTCTACGGTATAGAATTCGTCCATGGTGGCATCACCATTGGATCTCCAACGTGAAGCTCCATCGTCGATAGCGACAGAAATTCGGGAGCGAAAGAGGAGGTGGGTAGGCCACACTCTACGTAGGGGCGAGAACGAAATCTGCAAGAAAGCGTTAGATTGGAAGGAACCTTGCTCATGGCGGCGCAGCTTCAACAAGGAAATAAAAGAAGTCGACAAGGCGCTGGCTGGCAAGTATTATACCTAAATTGGAAATGGTCCTGAAGCTGATTTGAGCATTCCTGGGTATATTTCCGAAAACATGACCACATGGTAAAAACATGAGTTTAGGGGAATAAATCGGTATCTAAAACAATTTTATTTATATATGTAAGTACATAATTCTACAGTATTTGTACAAAAATTCTATAGAAGACAACCACAGCTATTTGGAAACCATTCTCCATCTGCAAACAGCTACGACCTTAGTCTTCAGCAGAACTCTATTTCTCATCGTCTTCCATAGCTCGATTTACGTGACCTTTAGTCCCTTGCACCTTCTCCCCGGACAGAATCCGTTGGATTTCCACCAGCGAGATTCCCTTCGTTTCCGGCACTATGAAGAACACAAAGATGGTACCAACCAAGGATATCCCCGAGAACAGCCAGAACGCTCCGGATATCCCAAGGGCATCTCGCAGGTTGGTGAAGACCTTCGTTACGAGGAAAGCAAACAACCAACTGAATGCTCCACCCAGTGGACTAACGTAAGCTTTGACGTTGTTGGCGAATAGTTCCCCGATCATCAGCCATGGAATCGGACCGTAGCCGATGGAGAACATGGCGATGAAGAGACACAGCGCCAGGACCGGAAGCCAGCCCAGGTTCTCCACCTGTGTTTCATCGGCTTCCTTGAGCTGGAAGTACACGGCGAGAAGGATCGTGGACACAGCCATGAAGAAATCCGAGATCATCAGCAGAATCCGACGTCCAACTTTGTCGACTATGATGGTGGCCAGAAAGGTGGCAACGACCTGGATGACTCCAACAATGATCGTAGCCGCTGTGGGATCCAGTCCAGAGTTCGCAGCATCAAAGATGGTTGTAGTGTAGAAAATGACGGCGTTCACTCCGGACATCTGATGGAAGAACACCAACCCGAGGGAGATGATCAACGCACGAATTGTTGCTCGCTGCTGGAAACATTGCAGGAAAGTGATCTTCTCCGCTCGCAGCTTAGCGTCCTCTGCTTGTAGCGTCTCCAACTCAGAACTTTGATCGTAGTGGCTTCCTCGAAGCCACTTGAGCGATTTGGATGCATCCTCGATCCGATTTTTCTCAATCTGAAAAGTAAACTCTACGTAGTATTTCTAGTGTTTGACACATTACCATCGGAACTTACGAAATATTGCGGACTCTCGGGCATGAAGAAAAAGATTGCTCCGAAAGCAATCGGGATAACGGCGCAAATGATGCTAAGCACCTGTACGCTCACAGCGGCACCTACTGCATATCCGAACAGAATTCCAAGCGTGATGAACAGCTGGAAGAACATTCCCAACGCTCCCCGAATCGATGGATCGGAAATCTCAGCTGTATACGCCGGACCCGATATAGCGAACGCACCACCTCCAACACCGAGGAAGAACCGCCCCACCATCAACATCGCAACATTGCTCGCAAAGATGATCAGCAGCCATCCGAGCATCAGTGGCAGCACCAGCAGCAACATGGCCCACTTTCGGCCAACCATCTTCATTAGAATCCCGATCGGGAAGCACATCAGTGCCGCGCCCAGATTGGCCATCGACCCGATCCAGGAGAACTCCTCCGCATTGATGGGGAACCCGTATTCCTCGTTCTGCACCAGCGGGATCTCCGCTGGCGAGGTCCATCCGAGGAAGGTTCCCGCTGCCAGGGCACCACCGGACGCAGCCAGTGCGGCGATGTACTGGGGCAGCTTCCGGCTGGGATTGCCGACCACGCTTTCCGTTGAGGAGCGTGTCATTGTTACAAGACACTAATATCAGAACTTATTATGAATATTATTCAAAGACAAGCTGATCATCGCCGCGGAAGATGGGTGACTACTGAAGATCCCGACCGGTCTGGGATATCTGGCATAGCCGGGAGGTGCACACATTTGGTACTTGCTTTTTCCGATAAGATAAACCGAATTGTTGTACAACTGATTAATAATCAATTTTTAACGATGACTGACGCCCGGCCAGACTCCCCCTGTGCTTGTGCTGTGATAATGCGATGCTGACAGTCAGTGTTATCACATCGTCGATTGTTATTGCTCCCGGGAAAGGAGATTTACGGACCATGTAACCGCTATCAATCATGAAGACAGTTCATTTTTTGGCGAATCGATCGACGGGCCTTTCTCATGTGGAGTAAGATTCACTCTTACTTGTGCTGCAAACTTGATTCGTCTGTTCTTCAGGAGAAGCGGCTCAGAACAGCTTCTGTTTTCCAAACTAGAGGCGGCTGATCAACATCGGAGTGCCAGTGACGGACTCTAAGCTAAACTGTACACTCTGATCGCTCCAGTTAGGCTCTGCGAAAACAGCGAAAAGAAAGCATGACAAGAATACATACTATATCCAACGGCAGTAGTAGCAGGGAAGAACACGTGATTGGAAACTCGGTACGTGAAATTGCAAATCTCGTTATTTCATCCAGAGCACCCGCAAACTCGCTGATCTACTGAAGGATCTCATGTTTGGCATTGTAGCGTTGCAGGAGGTGTGTTGGACTGGATCCAAGATGTGAACGATTAGAGGTACTCATACCGTCGCGCGAGCTGAGAACAGCTTTCATCCTCCCGGGCGACATGCAGAGGCTCAAGCGCGCTTTACATTTTACGGAGCCGAATTACTATGCTACAATTGAATTGTTTTGTTTGACTCCATGGGATGTTGGAGCTCTTTCTGATTATTTTCCTCGGACGCAGCATGAATTCGAATTCCGCAAGACGTGACCATCATTCGATTTCTTGTTGCTTATTTATTGTCTCCTGGACTCAGCTGGTGAACTTCAGCTAAACAGCCAGGTAAACAGCCAGCTCCGCTGTTGTTCACTCCAACTCTAGTTCCATCTCTGCTGGAGAAACACCAGCCAAGGGCTGAAAGTCTCTATAATAAAGACAAATCATTCAATCAATCTCTGCTGACTGTTCTGGCGGTTCCTGTTCTGCTCCGCAACGATAAATGTTTTCTGTTGCATCCTGAATCACTTCGATAATTTCATCTTCCGGCTTTACAAAATCAGATTTATACGGCAATGTTGCTGATCCACATGCCGCCTGTCTTTGAGAACGTCATAGACTACCCCCACTTTCCATTTCTAGCTGGGCTGTTCCTCTCCGTATCAACGTGTACAACACACCTCTCACGCCGATAAATAAATGGTCGAGGCCAAGTCCTTCTGGGAATTTCTCGCGTATCATTCGACCAACTTTTCCAAAGTTTCCGAGAACAGTCGAGAGATCGTTATTCGATACCTTCGGTGGAAGATGAAAGACTCGCAAGCAGGGTGCAAAATATTCATAGTCATTGACTGAAAGCAGCACGAATTTAAATATTTCTGCACTCAATATTCAAAACAAACAAATTCATTTTCGCTCTTCCTCTTCACACAGTCAGTCAATTCGTAGTCATTGAATATGAAGCCGATCGAGAAACGTCTTCATAATAACCTACGTTTATGGCTACGATTCTCACCAAAAACACTCCACAACAATCAAATGAGAAAAAAATTGTGTAAAACACCATTAAATGTAATCGAAACGTTATTACTTTATCAGCAATTTAACACTTTGTAAAATGTTTACAAATATTCAGCAGTCCTTCTTCCGTTTAATCCGCGCAGGATCTGACGAGGAAACTCCTTCCGGTTCTCCAGCAGTCCTTTCACCAATCTTCCGCTTCAAACTTTGGCAGTCTTCAACTTTCCGCCATTTTAGAACCAGACACTGCTCAACGCACGTCTTACTCAAACGAAGAATCCAGTAGATCTAATATATTTGCATATTTCTTGCGCAAAAACGCGATTTGGCCCATTCAACTAAAACTAGAATTTAATAAATAGCTTTCAAAAAAAAAAATGTCAAATCGGTCAACTGGTTCAAAAGTTATGATTTTTTGAAAATTGTTAGTTGGTTTGGTCACCCTAATGATGAAATAAAAAAAATATGGGTCTACTAACTATATGCGAAGAACTATAAACCCACCAATTTTAACGACAATCGGTGTTACACTCTATTGTTTTTCTATGGAATGGTTGTACATATATTTATTGTGGTCATATCTCCTCAGTAGACGATCGTGGACGGAAAAACTGACCCTTGTTTGAAAACTCTTTAGATGAACTTTCTGATAAGAGTATCCTCATGTGCACCTTTTTGCCCCTAAAAAAATATGTTAATCCCGAAAAATCGACGAAAAAAATCCTAAATTTTCTGAAAGCTCATCTCATTTAATTCTTTCAGCTTTGATGTCTTCAGCAAAGTTGCGTATTTTATTGATACGTACAGCTTTGCTGTACATTATATACGTCTAAAAATTCAAAAAATGTATGGTTTGCTTAAAAACGAGCTTTTGGGGTCAACTTTCAGACACAGGCCTCCATCTCCATGGGTGTGAAAATTACAGCATTGACGTCTACAGGAAAGTTGTTTGGAATCAAAAATGCTACAACTTTGTTGAAGACGTCAACCCTCTCTCAACAATTCAAATATATATATATATATATATTATATATATATATATATATATATATATATATATATATATATATATATATATATATATATATATATATATATATATATATATATATATATATATATATATATATATATATCTCACTTTAAGGGGGATCAATCCAAAAACTCTAACTGTCAAAAGATGGCGCTGGTCATTCCCATCAACTTTGCCGAAGACATCATTGCTCTATTTCCTCAATCCTACGAGCTGTTAATTAAGAGCGTGAAAATGGGAATATAAACCATTGTGCACCCTAGTATTCTACGAATGAATAAAAACCGGTTCATTTATAACCATGGATCTGACAACACGTACACTACCGGTCATAAGTATGGACTCACAAAAAGTAATGCAACAATAGAGATAAATGACATTTCAACAAACGAACACTAGCACGAAATTTTCCTCACACAAATATGCACGCCAATACAAAGGCTATTCAGATTGCATATGAAAATATTATCCAATCAAATTGGGTAAAACGGGTAAATAATTATAAAACTAACGTCCGGTGTAAGGGTGCAAATATTTTCCTCACAGTTTCACAACTACATCTACAAAAAAGGCACGCATACATTTGAACGTGATTACCACTATATTGCATCACCCTGACTCACCTCGATATCTCTAAAACCAGAACACCTACAAAAATGCTGCCTCCAGAAAAGTTGTTGCTAACAACTTTGCTGAAGACAGCATATTAGTAAGTCCTCAGGTTTTGAAGTTGTCGAGGTGAGTCAGGGTGATGCAAGTTTGTTGAAATACTTTTTCTGAGTCTATACTTATGACGGGTAGTGTACATCACGCAACACTCATACTGGTTTAAAAAAAATTAAAACCGTGCAAACGGAAGTTGCTACTCAGTGATTGACCGGAGCAGTCTAAATTGCACAGCGAACCGGAAGGGGCTTGGAATTATTGATTGTTTTTGTTTTGATTTGTGAACGTTGAATGCAATAACTTTTTAATTCGATCGTATCCAGTGAAACAGTACGCAAGTGTTTTTTCGTTCCTTCTCCGTTGATTGTAAAGATCTTCCTGTTGTGTTGTGAAAACCGACAAAAGCCACATTCTCCCGAACAGAATAGGCTGGCTGTAGTGATAACGACAGAGCTTTTTTATCTTTTTTGTCAAATGGGAAATACAAGCAGCGACTCAGTATCGTGCAATTATTATTGCTTATCCAGAGATATCATCCAACTTGGCGGAGTGAAGAAGACAAAGAAGACCTATTCCGCAAACGTCAAACTGCTACACACTTTAAAAAGTATGCACACAACCTATCAACAAAAATATATTGTTGAAAATTTTAATCATGTTTAATGGCGTTCAGCTGCATACAAAAGTGCTGAAACTACACATAATATAGTTTAAAAATAAATTACATATTGTGGCACTAATTGTGATTAAATAAACCATAAATGGAACAATTTGCATTATTTTTTATTTTTATGGCAACCAAGTGAGTGAGTGCTTTTTAGCGTAAACCGAGCACTTTTAACGTTTGCGGAACGACTGCGGCGGTCGAAACCACCACAGCCCCGTTGGATTTTTTCTATTTTACCGCAATATCTTCCCGATGATTATACACTGGAACAGTGTTGCCACATTTTTTTCGGTTTTCATCTGTGATTTTGGTCAAAAAAATCTTTTTCATCTGTGAGAAATTTCAGAAAATCTTAGTAAAAATCTGTGATAGGTTAAGGTCTCCAAAATCGAATATTTTTGAACAATTTGTTTAAAAAAAGACGGAAAAAATGTTCTTAGAATAACGTCGACCAAACCACTCCCAGGTTGCATCTGAAGATCATCAGAAACCACAAGAACGTCGAAAACAATGCGCCTGAGGCTTGGCCTAGGCCATCCAACTAGAAGATTTAATATCTATTATTTAAATTTGAGTACCTGAAAATTATAATAAAGCTTTTTTTTTCACGAAAGTCATTGTCATTGTTTTAAAAATCTTAAAAATCTTTTTCATTACAAAAATCTTTGATCTGTGATCACAGATATCTGTAGGCAAAAATGGGAAAAAATCTGTGTAATTCGAGGTAAATCTGTGTATGTGGCATCACTGCACTGGAACACGGCTTGCGGTAATGACCAACATAAAAATGTTTTTAAATTTACCATGGCAAAACGTGATCATCGAGTCATAAACGCTTCTTGAGTGCGTTTTGTTTCCCCTCATATCAACCGGTTCGATAGCCGAGTGGTAGCGTGCGAGCCAGGCGATCTTAAGGTTCTTGGTTCGAATCCGATTGCCAACAGAAACTTTTTTTATTTGTAAATCGAGTCCATGGTAAAATTGAAAACATTAATCTGTTGAAATGAAACGAAAATCAGTCTGCACAAATTTAGTGGTGTTGTGTATTTAAATTGACCCTCAGAATAGTAATTTCAACCGCAAGCCGTCTTTCAGTGTACCGATTATAGGGTGGCTGTACCAATTATGGCACTACCTAAGGAAAACTATTTGTACAAAAATAACGAGAAGACCAACAAATGTCACCAATATGTTAAAAGATAGCTTAGTTTGCATACTTTACAGGAAAAATATAGAAACTGAACCAAAACTACTTTTAGTATTTATTACAGCGTATGCCAATGGTAGGAACCCTAGTTATGGCAACATTTTTTAACTTCGGTTCCTTTTCGCACTATTTGCATGCATTTCTTATGGGGTTCGCCATAATTGGTACACTATGGCGAATTTTTTTTTTCTTGTTGATTTACATCGTTAAAGCCTTTAACGTCTAAATCAACAAGAAAAAAAAATTAACTAAATTACTAATTAACTAAATTGATTTACACAGTAATGGCGAATAATCGATACTATGACCCTTTTGCATGTAAAGGCGGTGCGGCGAAGTTTGCTTCACGCGACAGTTTGATACGCTGTGCCTCTCGGTATCCTGAATACGAGAACTTTGTCTGACAGTGTCTCGCGCGGTTCTATCAACAGGTGGCAGTGTGCTCATGAAAATGATACCGGGCAAACATTTTTGACGAATTTCCTCTAAGAGTAACGTCTGTTTGTCTGTGTTACATCCTTTCCGCGCAGTAAATTGGCCGCCGCTGCTTAACCCGTTCCAAGTTCCAACAAAATAAGCATCTCACTCAAAGTGCAAATTTTCGGTAATACCAATCCGTGTGATCAATTATGAATTTCAAATAACTCAACGTACATATGTACAGATGGGTAAATTATTGGTTAAATTGGGAAAAAATCCACAGCTCAGGTGAGATTTGAACTCACGACCTTTATTCGCTAGACAAGTGCTTTACCAGCTAAGCTAATCTCATCGATCTATATCATCTTCCCCTAAACCGCAAATATAACCATCTCTGTTGTACATATGTACGAAGAGCGATAGCGATTTGTTTATTGTTTGAAACTGTTTGCTATCGTACAGGCATCGCTTCCCCAACCACTTGTAGAGGAAGAACAATTGCTACCTGGAAGGCGATTAAACGCGTCGTTCGCATTCTGTTTGATACGATGGATAACTACGTAGAGGTAGATGCTCGAAAACGACTCACTCAAAGTGCAAATTTTCGGTAATACCAATCCGAGATTGGAGATTAGAATTGAACCTTATGACAACTAAGTTGCTGGGTCATTAATTGGCTCGGTAGCTTAGTTGGTAAAGCACTTGTCTAGCGAATAGGGGTCGTGAGTTCAAATCTCACCTGAGCTGTGGATTTTTTTCCCAATTTAATCATTAAATTACCCATCTGTACATATGTACGGTGAGTTATTTGAAATTCATAATTGATCACACGGATTGGTATTACCGAAAATTTGCACTTTGAGTGAGATGCTTTGACGAAAAAAATGGTGTAGTCCCAAAAAAAAATCTTCATTGTAGGTCCTCAATATCTGATAATTTTCTCGAGTTCTATTTCAGCACAACATCTACGCTATCTTTATATTCTGATCCGTATAGATACAATAGGTGAATTCGGATGACCCCCATTTGTAGAGGAGCTAAGTGAGATAAGGTGAAAATCATTTGTCGAAACGGGATGCCCGATTAAGATTAGTTTTCCTAGATAAAACCAAGCTATGAACACAGTAACAACTACTGTGAACTAAAAGGCATAGTGCCAACTAAAATACAATTCCAGGATGACTGATGGACCCAAACCAATCTATGAAACCTCGTCACCCTGTGATCGGGAGATGTTATCCATCTGGATAACAGGGCACATTGTTATGTGTTATGCTGCGTCAATTTGTGATGTCTCTTATATGTACATTTGTAAGGTTCTGTATGTTGTGATGTGTTAATACTCAGTAATAACTAATTTTCTTTTATTTTTGTAACAAACTCCTGGAGGAATCCCAGGAGAAACTTCTGGAGGAATCCGTAGTGGAACTTTTGGAGGAATTTCAGGAGGAATCCCAATAGATACTCCTCTTTTTTTATTATCTCTATTAACCCTAAAAGAGATACCTGGGGTCCATTGGACCCCAGACGCCTTTCAGAGCTTGTCTTTGATGGAACACACTCAGCGAGGTGACGAAACTGAGGCCATGAAGGTATCCCTTTTAGGGTTAAAGAGACTTTCAGCCCGTGGCTGGTTCATCTCTGAGAAGAAACTTCTGGAGGAGTTCCAGGAGGAGCTTCTGGAGGAATCCCAGGAGGAACTTCTGGAGGATTCCCAGGAGGAACTTCTGGAGGTATCCCAGCAGGAACTTCTGGAGGAATCCAAGGAGGAACTCTTGGAGGAATCCCAGCAGAAACTCCTGGAGGAATCCCAGGAGGAACTTCTGGGAGAATCCCAGGAGGAACTTCTGGAGGAATCCCAGGAGGAACTTCTGGAGGAATCCCAGGAGGAACTTGTGGAGGAATCCCAGGAGGAACTTCTGAAAAAATCCCAGGAGGAACTTCTGGAGGAATAGCAGGAGGAATTTCTGGAGGAATCCCAGGAGGAACTCCTGGAGAAATCTCAGGAGGAACTTCTGGAGGTATCCTAGGAGGAACTTCTGGAGGAATCCCAGGAGGAACTCCTGGAGGAATCCGTAGTGAAACTTCTGGAGGAACCTTAGGAGGAATTTCTGGAGGATTCCAAGGAGCAACTTATGGAGGAATCCATAGTGGAACTTCTGGAGGAATCCCAATAGATACTCCTGGAGGAATCTCAGGAGGAAATTCTGGAGGAACCCCAGGAGGAACTTCTGGAGGAATCCCAGGAGGAACTCTTGGAGGAATCTCAGCAGAAACTTCTGGTGGAATCCCAGGAGGAACTTCTGGAAGAACCCCAGGAGGAACTTCTGGAGGAATCCCAGGAGGAACTTCTGGAGGAATCCCAGGAGGAACTTGTGGAGGAATCCCAGGAGGAACTTCTGGAGGTATCCCAGGGGGAACTCCTGGAGGAATCCCAGGAGGAACTTCTGGAGGAATCCCAGGAGGAACTTCTGGAAGAACCTCAGGAGGAACTTCTGGAGGAATCCAGGAGGAACTTGTGGAGGAATCCCAGGAGGAACTTCTTTAGGTATCCCAGGAGAAACTCCTAGAGGAATCCCAGGAGGAACTTCAGGAGGAATCCCAGGAGGAACTTCTTTAGGTATCCCAGGAGAAACTCCTAGAGGAATCCCAGGATGAACTTCAGGAGGAATCCCAGGAGGAACTCCTGGAGGAATCGCAGGAGGAACTTCTGGAGGAATCCTAGGAGGAACTTCTGGAGGAATCCCAGGAAAAACTTCTGGAGGAGTCCCAGGAGGAACTTCTGGAGGAATCCCAGGGGGAACTCTTGGAGGAATCCCAGGAGAAACTCCTGGAGGAATCCGTAGTGAAACTTCTGGAGGATTCTTAGGAGGAACTTCTGGAGGAATCCTAGGAGGAACTTGTGGAGGAATCCCAGGAAAAACTTCTGGAGGAGTCCCAGGAGGAACTTCTGGAGGAATCCCAGGGGGAACTCCTGGAGGAATCCCAGGAGAAACTCCTGGAGGAATCCGTAGTGAAACTTCTGGAGGATTCTTAGGAGGAACTTCTGGAGGATTCCCAGGAGCAACTTATGGAGGAATCCGTAGAGGAACTTCTGGAGGAATCCCAATAGATACTCCTGGAGGAATCTCAGGAGGAACTTCTGGAGGAATCCCAGGAGGAACTCTTGGAGGAATCCCAGCAGAAACTCCTGGAGGAATCCCAGGAGGAACTTCTGGAGGAATCCCAGGAGGAACTTCTGGAGGAATCTGTAGTGGAACTTCTGGAGGAATCTTAGGAGGAACTCCTGGAGGAATCCCAGGAGAAACTCCTGGAGGAATCCGTAGTGGAACTTCTGGAGGAATCCCAGGAGAAACTCTTGGGGAAATTTCAGGAGGACCTTCTGGAGGAAACCCAGGAGGAACTCCTAGAGGAATCCCAGGAAGAACTATTGCAGAAATCCCAGGAGGAACTCCTGGAGGAATTCCAGGAGGAACTTCTGGAGGAATTCCAGGAGCAACTTCTGGAGGAATCCCAGGAGGAACTCCAGAAGAAATCCCAGTAGGAACTTCTGGAGGAATTTTAGGTGGAACTTCTGGAGGAATCCAAATTGATACTTCTGGAGGAAGCCCAGGTGGTACTTCTGGAGGAATCCTAGGAGGAACTTCTGGAGGGATTTCAAGAGGAACTTCTGGAGACATCCCAGGAGGAACTCCTAGCGGAATCCCACGAGACACTCCGAGATGAATCCCAGGAGGAACTCCTGCAGGAATCCCAGTATAAGTTCCTGGGGGAATTCCAGGAAGAACTCCAGCAGAAATCCCAAGAAGAATCCCATGAGGAACTTCTAGAGGAATCCCAGGAGGAACTCTTGGAGGAATCTCAGAAGAAACTCCTGGAGGAATCCCGGGAGAAACTCCTGGGAGAATGCCAGGATAAACTCCTGGGGGAAATTCAGGAGGAACTCCTGGAGGAAACCCAGGAGGAACTTTTAAAGAAATCCCAGGAGGAACTCTTGCAGGAATCCCACGAAGAAATCCTGGAGGAACTCCAGGAGAAATCCCGGGAGGAATCAAAGGAGGAACTTCTGGAGAAATTCCAGGAGAAATTTCTGGAGGAATTCCACGATGAACTTCAGGAGGAACTCTAGGATGAATTAATCCCATGAGGAATCCCAGGAGGAATCCCATGAGGAACTCTTGTAGAAATGTCAGGATGAACTCGTAGATAAATCCCAAAATGAATGTCTGGAAGAAATCCTGGAAAAATTCCAGAATCAACTGTCAGAGGAATCCCAGAAGGAACTCTTGAAGCAATCCCAGAATGAACAGCTGCTGGAAGAATCCTATAGGCACAACTCCTGGAGGAGATCACAGAAACAACTTTTGGATCGATCTGGAAGAATCCCGTGGACAACTATGGGAGAAATCCCTGGAACAACTCCTGGAAGAAAATTAAGAACAAATCCTATGGAAATTCCAAGTACAGCACTTGGACTGCTTCCCTGGAGGGTCTTGTGGAGTAATTCATAGGAAGTCGTAAAACAAATCTCAAGAGGAATCGCTAGCGTAGTATCATAGCCACAGATTGTTCCAGATTCTCCCTAATTTTAACTGAATCTGGATGTTCGTCCTCATCTCATCCTCAGCTACTCAACCTTAATTTACTGATTTTCATTCAGTAAACATCAGTTTCGACAAAACAAATGCTATGTTCGAAATTCGAACTTAAGCCCAGATTTGTGTTCGAATAGAATTGCTCAAGAAACTTCTTGAAACACGGCTTCTTGAACGATTCAAGCAAGGAATTCCCCACCCCATGCTTGATGCCATGATAGGCGAAGAAATTCCTTCTGAACTGCAAGCAGCCCTTTACTCTGAGTAAAGTATGGGTAAATGCTGAAACAGTTTACTTTGCTCAAGTCAGGTTAGCCTTGAGTAAATAATCATTTTTATTCATTTGACCGTCCAGCAGCAAGGAGCCGCTGCGAAACAGTAATCCATGCCGTGTCTCAACTTTTCGCGCCAACTTCAGGGCGTGAGAGTGTTTGTATTGCGCTCAAACGCAAGCCCGCGTTCCGGTGTAAGGGAGACACGCATCGACGTAGTCGGCATTCTATCAAGGCGTTAGCTCCGGGCATCCAGCGTTGTCTCTCCACCACCAAATGAAACCCTAGGTAGAAAGAGGTACTAGTACATGCTCGATGTGGCGTGGCATCTTTGTGATACCACCGGCGCAACTCGTCGGAAAACGATAAGATTAACTCAACAACCGTTTGTGTGGGGTCACATATGATTCGACAGTACTGCTGCGAATAAACGTTCATTTTTGGTGAATCACACTTCTAGTGAGAAACACAAAGAGAAAACAGAAGAATATCATTCGATCGTGAAACAGCACGCAAGTGTTTTAGTTTCTTTTTCGTTCCGTGAATTCCTTTCTCGTACGCTGCTGTGAAGCTATTCCCGCTGTGTTTCTAACGAAAAAGTGCAGCTCACATTTGCAATAACGATAGTGCTCCTTAGTACATTGGAATCATGGGAAATATGATGTTTATGTTTCCCCAAGATATTAAAACCGCAAGACCATTCAATTCGAATGGAGAACTGCCAAAAAGGTGTGCCTCTCGGTATCCTGAATACGAAGACTTCCGGATGCGGCTGACATCGCTCAATATCATCGAACAGCCTCAGTGGAATCCAGTGGAAATACGACTCCTTGCACTGGAGGGATTCTTCAATCCTGCATTGGATGGTAAGAGACAGGAAACGCTGACGTGTTGAAGCATGGTTGTGATGCAAACCCATTCGCGATTGTGAAATTGTAGGGTTATGAAATTACGTTCACAGAATTGGACCAGGAATAGTGTTTTATGCGTAGGTGTATCACAACGCTTCTTTCCTTTCGTTATCAGATTATCAACCGGGCATTTCGAAGCTGAAATGCTTCTGCTGTGGGCTAGTTGCCAACACGGTAGGCAACACCAACCAGCTGTACCAGATTCATGCCAGAAACGATGGACCTCCGGATGGGGATTGCGGATACTTGGAGTACGTGATGGGCAGTGAGACTTGTTTCGATAAGGGTGGTGGAGAAGGCGGATGGCAATCGTGCATGAGTTGTAGGCTGTGTTCGTGGGAGTTTCAGATGGAATCATGAATCTTTTAGGTATCGCAATAGAAGTATACCACTGAGCGCCAGAGGCGTTTCGACTGTGATTCAGATTTTTTAACCGTATTGTCAAATAGATTGCGTTAATATTATGTCAAGGTAAGACCAGTGACGGAAATAAAATATCTTGTCGCAATAAGCAATGAGTTTCATTTTTTTGTCTTTCTCCTACACTAAGTGTTCTGGAAAGGCTATATTCATGCATTTATTTAGTATTACATCAAATCCAAGATAAACCCGAATCAACAATATTTCTCCATAATACACGGTTCGTGACTGCCGTTCCCCATCTTCGGTCACGCCCGATGCTCGCCAAGTCGCGCTCCACCTGATCCACCCATTGTGCTCTCTGCGCTCCACGCCTTCTTGTGCCAACCGGATCTGTCGCGAACACCAACTTTGCAGGGTTGATTTCCAGCATTCTTGCAACATGCCCTGCCCATCGTGTCCTTCTGGTTTTGGCCACCTTCTGGATGCTGGTTTCGCCGTAAAGTGCAGCGAGCTCGAAATTCATCCTTCTCCGTCACACACCGTTCTCCTGCACATCGCCAAGGATCGTCCTCGAAAAGTCCGAGTGCTTGCAGGTCTTCCTCGAGCATCTCTCTCGTTTGTCGGGTGAAGAGCACTGCGTCCAGATTTTAGAACTATTGTGATATACCCTTTTGCTATAAGATACGCAAGTTATCTCAGTATATAACATATAACAGTTATATAACATATTTGTAACTGAGATACCTTGGTATCGACTGAACTCAAGACCATCTATTATTGATGAATAGAGATCGTAAGTTACAGTATGTGACTCCCCCATTCTGGCGAGACTAGCTTTATGAAGCCAACCACGTCCTTGGGAGAGAAGATCCATATGTCAGCAGGCCCTAAAAAGGGCTTGCTGAGAACTTTGAACCTACGTTGAGTGAGTGCACTGCAATAGCAGAGGTTGTGTTCTGATGTTTCCCTCTCCTCGTCACAGAAGCGGCAATTTGAGGTTTGGATTGCTCCGATCTTTTGTAGATGGTATCTGCAGGGGCAGTGTCCAGTTATTAGACCGGTGTAGATGTTGAGATCCCTTTTGTTGAGACCTAATAGTTGTTGGGTTTTCTTGGGGTTTATCGTTACGAGCCATTTGGATTGGCTCGTATGGGGAAGTGCATACCAGTATGATGTGATTTGACTGACCATATATTTGTTCAGTTCCATTTTTACAGAGCAGTCTGAGATCCCGCCGAAGGGCTCAGGGCCAATGAACCTTTCATTAGATCCATTCCTGGCTAGCTCACCAGCAATCTCGTTTCCCTCTAGACCCGTATGTCCTGGAATCCAATATAACTAGAATCGATTGCGTATGGATAAGTTTTCAAAGCCAGAATGCATTCCCACACTAGCTTTGAGTTACAAGTGTAGTTATTAAGCGACTTAAGTGCCGCTTGGCTGTCAGAGAAAATACATATTTTTGCAAACCTATACTTTCTCCTCAGGCATAATAACACGCATTCTAATATTGCATATATTTCCGCCTCAAATACTGTGGGCTACTGTCCTAAGTGGACTGACAGTTTTGTTCTAGGGCCATGGATTCCGGAGCCTGTCAGATTATTCATTTTCGAACCATCTGTGAAGAAATTTATAGAGCCTGTTGGAACGCTGGATCCACCTCCTTCCCACTCCTGGCGGGAAGGAATGAACACAACGTAAGGTAAGTCATAATTGACTACCGTTTCCATCCAGTCACTACAAATTCCTATTGCGGGATTTATGGCAAATTCATTTAATATGCCCTAATTCAAGGTGTTATGCGGCTTTACGCTTACCGTGCCTAGGAATGAATGGTTAGGGGGGTCTTATAAAAACCTAATCGCAAACGGAGCCTGTGGAGTACCAGGGCACCTTCCACAGTATTTTGCTCTTACTGCACTAACCGGAGCAATAGTGCGGTGGACCTTGTGTTTCTCCGAGACAATCAGCTGCCCTTCTTCAATCTAATACTTGAGGCTGAATAAGGGCGGGATTATGAAGATGTTATCAATTAGTTTAAATTTTCACCTATATGGTTTCGCATTATGCGTTTTACACAGTGTATTCTGTGCATCCTCGCCTTTGGCGCACTCAAATCGATACCGATCTGGCTTTATTGTTGCTGTTCTTTTTTGTGCTGTGATTGTTAAGAGTTTAATCTTGCCTAGTTTGGGTAGTGGCTACGGTTAGGATAGCTCAGATCAATCTTCAGCACAAAAGAACAGCAACGATCAATCTGTGTAGACTTATGCAAAATGGTACAGCCCAAGTGGCGTTAGTCCAAGAACCTTATTTTCGTAAGGGGAATTTCTATCTCGGAAACCTTGTGAATCCGGTGTTTGCTACTTTCAGTAAAATTGAAATGGCAAACTCACGTGTCATGCCTCGAGCATGTGTGCTTGTCAACAACGCAATCGTTGCTACACTCATCTCTGAGCTTATTACTAGAGATGTATGTGCTATCACAATCGATGTATCTGTTGGAAACCTCAACAGGAAATACGTCTATTGTTCTGTGTATTTACCGCATGATGAACCATCCCCTACGGATGCTTTCAAGCAAGTCATTGCATACTGCACTTCAAAAGGCCTTTCGCTAATTGTTGGTAGTGATGCTAATGCTCACCATATAATCTGGGGCAGCTCAGACATCAATTTGAAAGGCTCTAGTTTGATGGAATACTTAAGTAGTACAGATCTTGGATTACTTAACATAGGCAACCGCCCAACCTTTTGGTATCTGCTAGAGAGGAAGTGTTAGACATAACTCTTTGCTCTAGCAGAATTAGTCACGAGCTGACCAATTGGCATGTGTCAGATGAAGAATCTTTATCTGACCATCGCTACATCTTGTTTGAACATGTGAATGTTACTTCGCAAACTTTGCGTTTCAAGAACCCCCGGTCAACCAACTGGGATCTCTTTACCGATTTGGTTGCAGCCAAATTTCATAGATACTCACCATCAATTGCCACTCCAAGTGATTTAGATGAAGCCGTTGATACTACAACGGCCTTCATCATGGAAGCTTTTGAAGAAGCTTGCCCTCTGCGGTCTGTGAAGACCACAAGAGGAACCCCTTGGTGGAACTCTGATCTGGCCAAGCTCAGGAAACAATGTAGAAAGAGTTGGAACAGACGACGTTCGGCTGGATCGGAGGCTTTCAGGTTGGCTCGCAAGGCCTACCAGAAAGCTCTTCGGTCTGCTGAACGATCCGGCTGGAAAAACCTTTGTACAAATGTTTCCAGTCTGAGTGAAGCCAGTCGATTGAACAAAATCCTTGCAAAATCTAAGGATTTTCAAGTGAACGAACTTCGTTTGCCAAATGGTGATTTCACTTCCTCTGATGAGGAAGTTTTAGAATGTTTATTCAGTACACACTTCCCCGGATGTGTGGATATTACATCTTCGGATGAACCTGATGTCTTTTCTTGTAGTTATGATTCTTTAGCTTCGGCTCGGAGTATCATAACTTTAGAATCGATTGAATGGGCACTTAATAGCTTTGCTCCTTTCAAATCTCCCGGGGCAGATGGGATTTATCCTATTTTGCTTCAGAAGGGATTTGATCATTTCAAACATGTTTTGAAACAACTACTTGTTTGCAGTTTTGCTACAGGGTATATTCCCAAATCCTGGCGGGATATTACTGTAAAGTTTATTCCGAAAGTGGGTCGTGCGTCGTATGAAGAAGCAAAGAGCTTCAGACCTATCAGTTTGACCTCTTTTCTTCTGAAATGCTTAGAACGCATTGTCGATCATCACATCCGTGATGTTTATCTGGCCAATGTGCCTCTTCATGTGAACCAACATGCTTACCAATCTGGAAAGTCCACTGTGACTCTTTTACACAAAGTTGTTTACGATATCGAGAAGGCATTCGCTCAAAAGCAATCCTGCTTGGGTGTTTTCTTAGATATCGAGGGTGCCTTTGACAACGTGCCTTTCGATGCCATATTGGAAGCCGCACGGGGTCATGGTATATCTCCAATGATTTCCAATTGGATTCACCAAATGCTCAAAAACCGACATCTCTTCGCGACATTGCGTCAAGCGGCGATTAGGAAATTGAGTGTTTGTGGATGCCCCCAAGGGGGAGTCTTATCACCACTTTTGTGGAATCTCGTAGCAGATACGCTATTGAGGCAACTCAATAATAGCGGTTTTCCTACTTATGGTTTTGCCGACGACTACCTAACATTGTTAGTCGGTATGTGCATCAGCACCCTTTTCGACCTGATGCAAAACGCTCTTCAGGTAGTTGAGGGTTGGTGTCGCCAATATGGCCTCTCGGTAAATCCGAGTAAAACATCTATTGTTCTTTTCACGGAAAAGCGAAACCGTAATGGTGTTCGACCTTTACGTCTCTTTGATTCTGATATCAATGTGACTGAACAGGTAAAGTACGTTGGAGTCATTCTTGATTCCAAGCTTTCCTGGACACCTCATGTTGAGTTCAGAATCAAGAAAGCTTGTATGGCCTTCGGGCAATGCCGGCGAACCTTTGGTACAACTTGGGGTCTTAAACCCAAGTATATCAAATGGATTTACTCAACTGTTGTTCGTCCAATATTGGCGTATGGATGTCTTGTGTGGTGGCAAAAGGGCGAAGTGAGAACGGTCCAATCAAAATTAGGCCATCTCCAAAGGATGTGCCTAATGGCGATGTCTGGAGCGTTCTCTTCAACTCCTACGGCAGCGCTCGAAGTTCTCTTTGACGTTGCCCCACTACACATTCATCTCAAACAAGAAGCACTTTCTTGCACTTACCGTCTATGGGTACTCGGTTTACTAGAGGAAACTCCTGTGAACCGCACATCAACACACACCTCGTTGTTTTCACTTTTGGTGAATTGTGACAAAATTGTCCTTGCCCCAAGTGATCTTACAATTGCTTGTAATTTTCCATATAGGACATTTTCCACGAAATTCCCGGGAAGAGTGGACATCTGGTTATCTGGAGAGAAGTATTTCAGACAGCATCGTATGTTACACTGATGGCTCCCTTCTCGAAGGTCGAGCAGGTGCTGGTGTTTATTCTCGTGAGCTAAGGCTGTATCAGTCTTATTCACTTGGTAGACACTGCACCGTTTTTCAGGCCGAAATCTTTGCTCTTATGTGCGGAGTGCAATCAGCACTTCAGCAGCACGTAATGGGCAAAGTAATATACTTCTGTTCAGATAGCCAGGCTGCTATTAAAGCACTTGCTTCGGCCAATTCCAGGTCGAAGATAGTTATCGCTTGTCGAACTCAAATTGAGGAGCTGAATTCAGCAAACGCTGTTCACCTTGTATGGGTACCTGGCCATTCTTCCATCGCTGGAAATGAATTGGCTGATGAGTTAGCTCGCACTGGAGCATCACATGACTTCATTGGCCCTGAGCCAACTATTCCGATATCGAAGTGTTGGGTAAAGCTTCAGACTCACACCTGGGCTGCCACTCAACACAGACAATATTGGAATAGTTTGAAGTCATGTCGTCAAACCAAATTGTATTGTGCTGAGCCATCTCTACGGGTGGCGAAGTATCTAACTAATCTGTCTAAGCAGAATTGCAGCATGCTGGTCAAAGCGTTGACTGGCCACTACCAACTCAGCTATCACATGGCGAATATTCAGCAAGCTGATTCATTTGCATGTGATAGCTGTGAATCCGAATGTGGAACTTCGTATCATTTGATATGTAGCTGTCCAGTTTTTGCGCAACTGCGTTTCCGAGTACTCGGTAAACACTTATTAAGTGAAACTGACTTCAGAAACCTGATTCTTCAGGATATTCTGTTGTTCTTAACCCGCTGTGGTAAAGAGTTATAGGCTCTCTTTCGCTTTATGCGTTATTACAGTGCCCTTTTCAGGGCGCTGTTTGAACCCATTGTGGTACGCTTATGCGTGTATGAAGACCCTATTCCGTTACCTGTCCTTTTCCCTGTCCCATCCTTTTTTCCTTCCCTTCTCCCTCTGGTAAATGATGAATAGGCTCGTGTTTATAGCGACGGCACAAATTTCCCAAATGGAGGAGAACGTGCCTCTGGAGCCGACCTACTGATACCTGATAATGGGGAAGTGCATTCCAGTTTGATGTGATTTGACTGACCATATATTTGTTCAGTTCCATTTTTACAGAGCAGTCTGAGATCCCGCCGAAGGGCTCAGGGCCAATGAACCTTTCATTAGATCCATTCCTGGCTAGCTCACCAGCAATCTCGTTTCCCTCTAGACCCGTTTTCAAAGTTTTCAAAGCCCGTTTCAAGTTTTCAAAGCCAGAATGCATTCCCACACTAGCTTTGAGTTACAAGTGTAGTTATTAAGCGACTTAAGTGCCGCTTGGCTGTCAGAGAAAATACATATTTTTGCAAACCTATACTTTCTCCTCAGGCATAATAACACGCATTCTAATATTGCATATATTTCCGCCTGAAATACTGTGGGCCACTGTCCTAAGTGGACAGAGATTTTTGTTCTAGGGCCATAGATTCCGGAGCCTGTCAGATTATTCATTTTCGAACCATCTGTCAAGAAATTTATAGAGCCTGTTGGAACGCTGGGTCCACCTCCTTCCCACTCCTGGCGGGAAGGAATGAACACATCGTAAGGTAAGTCATAATTGACTACCGTTTCCATCCAGTCACTACAAATTCCTATTGCGGGATTTATGGCAAATTCATCTAATATGCTGAGGTGACCCGTAAGGTCTCCCGACAGCAGTGTTTTTGTTCTCTTTAACCTTAGAGCACTTTTTTCCGTTTACAGCTTTATGAATTGATCTAACCGGGGCAGGTGAAGCATTGCGTCTAGGGCCAAAGTGAGTGTACTACGAACTGCACCAGTGATGGCTATGCAAGCGGTGCGTTGGATTTTGTTGAGCTTAGCCCTTGCAGCAGCCTCATTAGTTTTAGGCCACCAGACAAGGGAAGCGTAAGTAGTCCTGGGACGGACAATGGTTTGAAATATCCACATGATCATACTTGGTTTTAGGCCCCATCTTTTACCCAGAGTTTTTGAACAAACCCAAAGTGTATTGAGACCTTTCTGCACAACTGATTGGAGATGAGAGTTCCAATTCAGTTTTGCGTCGAGTATGACACCCAGATATTTTACTTCGCTTGAATAAACTAGTTGTGTATGATTCAAGAAAAAGGGTTTCAGTTGGACCTTCCTCCGTTTGGTGAAAGGGATAATGGAAGTTTTTGTAGGATTTATGCCTAGTTGTTCCTTTTGACACCAGGAAAAAGTGTGATTTAGGGCAGATTGCATTCTTTCCACGATAACACTTTCGAATTTACCTCGTACAATAATGACAACGTCATCAGCATATCCAACCACTTACAAAACCTCTTCTCTCTAAGCTGTCTAGAAGCTCATCCACCACCACTCACCAGTGACCACAACAAAGGAGAAAGCACTCCGCCTTGCGGACATCCCCTTGTTGCTTTAACAGTAATGTATGAACCGCTAAGCTCAGAGGAGATTTTTCGATTAGCTAGCATAGCATGTACCCAGGTAACAATGCATGGGTCGAATTTTCTCCTCAACATTGCTGACCCTATAGACGAATAAGAAGCGTTATCGAATGCGCCCTCAATATCAAGAAATGCTACAAGAGCAATTTCTTTTGCATTGAGTGTTTTTTCGATCTTTTGAACTACCGTATGTAGTGCCGAGATCGTAGATTTTCCACTTTGATAAGCGAATTGGTTTTTTGACAAAGGCATTGCTTTCATAAATTTGTGATTTATGTACTCGCATAGTACCTTTTCCATAATTTTGAGCATTACAGAGGATAAACTTATCGGCCTGAATGCTTTGGGGTTGGTTTTATCTCTCTTTCCTGCCTTCGGAATGAAGACAGCCCGGATTTGACGCCAATCGTTGGGTATATGCCCCAAAATCAGACTCGCCCTAAAAATCTCAACCAAGGGTGGAACCAGTGTTTTCTCCTCTTTTTGGATCAACGCTGGGAATATTCCATCCATGCCAGGAGACTTAAATGGCTCGAAAGATCTCACAGCCCTCTCAACCCTGGCCCGAGTGAAAGCTTCCTTTGCAACCTTTATTGCGTCTTTTTTAGATCCAGAAACCCATGATTGGATCTCTTGTGGATCTGAGACAGCAATTCCAGTGTCTTGGTCGCCGATGCTCGACTCAGGGATTGAATCAGGGAAGTGGATCTTTAACAATTCGCTCAGTGTATCGCTAGGCTCTACAGTGAGCGAACCATCCGTCTTTCGGTGGCTACCCAGACCATTGGAGTGGTCTTTTGAAAGAGTTTTTTGGAGTCTGGCCACTACGGGTGTATTCTCTATGCTTTCACACATTAGAATCCACGATTTCCGTTTGGCTGACCTTATTTCTTTGTTGTAGTTCGTCAGGGCCTTTCTGTATAGGCTCCAATCGCCGGTTCGCTTGGCACGATTGAATTCCCTACGCGCAGTTTTCCTAAGCTTCTCAAGAGTTTTATTCCACCATGGAACATCTCTGCTCGAACTAATTGATTTAGTTGGACAGCTCTCTTGGTAGGCATTAAGGATTTTGTTTTTAATGGATTTGGACGCATCTTCCAATTGTGTAATGGACTTGATGTGACTTTCTATGACGTACTCTTGGGATTGTAGGATAGCTGAGTACACGCAGAAAAATGGCGCTTGTTTAAAACAATAAAACGCATGGTTGATTTTCAAACTAAGAATTTACTTATTCCAAAGTTATATTTAACTGTTTTCATTTAGAGTTTATTGATAAAAACAACCGATTACCATCATTTCATATAATGTCAAAAATTTCATTTGTTTCAACAAAATAAAAACCATAAACATGGTCCAAAAGCACTCACACATCTACAAAATGTTTACCCCAACATCGCCACAACGAAGAAGGTGCAGCAAATCCATCACGCCAACTTCCAAGTGCAGCTTTGGCCGTGATGGATAACGCGCAGGTACTCACGACAGCATCCACAAAAAGTTTATCGGTTTCGCCTTTTTTGTCTTTTTTTTAGTCGTTCTCCTCCCCATCCGCTTACCGACGGTCTAAAAATAGATTTCCGAGCTGCCGCAGTTGCTGCCGTCACCAACACAATCACATTCCGGGTTTGTTAGTGGCAAAAGTGCGGTCGTTTGAATCAATCAATTATTTCATGTTGAAAATACCATATCTCTGTTTGTTTTAACAAACTGTCAAAAATATCGACAAATGAAAATATTTGTATTATCAAACAATAGAACAGTTCAGTTTAAACTAGAAATCAGTTTGTCGCTATAGTAAACTGGAAAATCGGTTGATTTGAACTAGAATTTAATTGTGTTTACAATTTATTTTTCTGCGTGTAGGATTCCCAATCAGTTTTCTTAGGATCTTTAAACGTTTTTTCTATCGTTAGACCCCCTTCCCATTCGAAGATGATGTGTTTGTGGTCTGACATTGATATTTCTGCAGAAATTTATTTTATCAGAGATAGACCGACTACATAGAGTCAAGTCCAAAACTTCCTGACGAATGGAGTTTTCAAACGTGGGCTTGTCACCAACATTACAAATGTCGATGTTCTTGGAAGACAGAAACTGTAACAGGTACTCACCTCTGGTGTTTATATTTGTACTTCCCTATACGGTGTGATGTGCATTTGCGCCACACCCTATGACGAAAGGGATGTTGTGTCGGTGTCTGTAGGCTACGAGCGCAGCTATTTATGGAGGAGGAATTTCGTCCACGTCACCTGGGAAGTATGCCGAGACCATCAAGATCTCTCTACTCCCTCTAGCGGAAGGTACCTCCATCCTGACAGCTACGATGTCCCTTTTTAGGAATTCTGAAATTGGAAAGTATTTACAGTTGTTATGTAATAAAATAGCCACTCTAGGAGAAAGCTGGCTGTCATCATATACCAACTAACATGAGTGTTGTGGAATACCTTGTATTCTGGATTTATTGACCCATGGCTCTTGAATGAGGGCCACGGTTAGATTCTCTTTGGTGAACCTCCGACAGAGCACACCCGTGGCGCTCTCAGCATGGTGGAGGTTCACTTGCAGAACTTTAGTCGCCATTTCCGGGGTTCCCGCTCTTTTCCGGACGCACAGTGGTCCAGATTTGAAAATACCTGGCAAAAATTGCCAAATCACAGTAGTCTGCTAGTTCTAGCCTATTTCAGTGTATTGGAATATGATTTAGCGCTCAATTTCATTTTAAAGGCATTTTCATTTTTTGTCGTTTTCTTCGAACAAAATCCGAACAAAATTGATGTTTTTCATACAATTTTACTACACACATATCATAATGGCGCTATTGTTTTGGCAGCTCTTGGCAGTTGCATTTTTGTTTAACCGATTCTGCATACATAAACGAGCATTTGAACGGAATCTCCCCGCTGGGAGTAGTGGGGAGCGATTTGTAAGACACTTTGAATTCAAACTGTAATAACTTTTCGTATTAATGACATGTAATGTAAATTTTGAAGCCAAAAGTGTTATTTTGATCTTTTACTCCATTTCAGATGTCTGATATACACAAGAACTTAGAAATTAACTTTTGAAAGCAATTGCATTACTTATATCATTAGACTTTTGAAGTGGTTGAACTTGTTTGTGTTCTTTATAAAAAAATCAGCACTTTTTCCATCAGCAGCTATTCAGTGCTGTAACAAGATACAAAATCAATATTTCCAATTTTTTTAAATGCCAGTTAGTGCACCTGGTATTATGGATGAATGCTCAATATACTGTATCCCATATAAGACATGTTCAAAAATTCAGTTTCTGCCAGCTTTTCTCAAAATTGGACCTCTGTGGGACGACGACTGTCCGGCTTTGGATGTTGCGGATGATCAGGATGTCGTTTGATGTTACAGTTTGGGTTGTTTCTCTTCCCTGTAGCGACCTGGCCCGCCAGTTTCGCCTCTGTGGTCAAACTGTCGCTTTTTGCACCCCCTTTGCCCTGTTTAGATACCTTTGGTTTGGTACCACTAGAGCAGGGGGTCGCATGTAAGCTTCGAGCTTTTCCTTTAGAGGCGGACTGATTAGCCTTTATGGTGCTTTTTGGGTGAGATTTACTAACCTCGCCCGAACCGGAGGCATCCTCAGATTTCTCTTTGGTTGGCCTTCCAGTTAGCCGAACCTTGCCTGAACAGGAGGCCTTCTCAGATTGCTCTTGGGTCGGCCTTCCAGTCGGATTGGCAGTATCGGCAGTCGGTTGATGTAATCTTCCTTAGTTGGATTTCACCAAATCGGTAGTTGAGGGTGTATTTGGACTTCTTCAACTTTTCCATCGACGCACCCTCTACTGAGAAGATCCATTCAACATGAATGTCTTTCAGAATGGATCGTTCCACAATACGCCAATTAGTTGTTGTGATGTCATTTTGGCTTTCTATGAGAGCCTTTATTCGATCGTCGTCATAGCTGGAGCTTTGTGGGAAGAATGCTCGGATCATCTCTGGACGTGGAATCGCCACTTCGTCCATTGCCATCAGCTCTGCAACTTCCCAGGGTTTCATGGATGGGGATATTCTCTTTAACCACTCAGCAGTCTCTTGATCCTTACAGATTAGAATCATGTAACCGGACTTGTAGATGAGGTTGTTGAATTTGGGTTTTATTGGCTCGTTTCGCTGTTGAACTACTCTGAGCAGGAGTGCTTCTTGTAGAAGGTCTAGCTGGGCTGTAGTGAGTTGGACGGTGGGAAAGTCTTTAGGTATTATCCCGACCTTCACGCTTTTGGCCATATCACTGTAGCTGATACCAGCTGTTTTCCTCATGGGTGGGTTTTGTTGTCCAGACATGTTTTTCTGAGGCGCGCTGTTTGTGGACTGTTGGGCGCGCTCTCTCGGATCCAGATGGTGCTTCACCCTTTTTTGTTTGGGGTCCTCTGTGGCGGATTTGTCTAGGTCGTTTCTCGAGCGTTTAGAGGAAGTGGGCTCGCTCTCCTTATTCAGGATTATGGGCAAGGCCTCATTCCGGTCTTTTCTCTTCTCCCGGAGAGTTCTAAGCTGTTTCCTCTGCGAGCGTGTGAGTGTGGGGAATTTCCTACTCGGAGCCCCCTTGGCTTCCGTAGAACCCTTGTTATCTTCGGATCCTTTGCTACTTGCTAAAGATTCTTGGGGGTTGATGACGATCCGTATACCATCATCTTCGTTATCCACCATGTCCAACCTGCTGGACTGGGGTTGTAGATCTGGATCAGCTTTGTCGAAACATGTGCTGCTCCGGGAGGTAGGCGTTGAGGGGCAGGATATTTCCATCTTCTCCTGCGAACTACTGAGTAGCTGGTCTTCGGTAAGGCCAAGCTGACTCAGAGTATTCTCCACTTCGCTCTCACATGACTGAGAGAGGCAGTCGTCACCTCGAAGGTTGTTTTTAGAATTTGTACTCATTTTTGGTCCCACGAGTAGCTAGGGAAATAAATGTCCGCTGCACCAGTGCTCCGCCGTAGTGCAGTAAGGGCTGCTTACTGGGGTGTTCGCCCTGGTGCACCCCAGGCTCCGTTCGCGGTTGAGCATGAACCCCCTCAACCATTCAGCCCTCGGCACGGGTCGCATGACACCTTGGCATTGGAGTTTATCCATTTTTGCTTTACACGATGGCCATGAATAACAGCCATCGCAACCTTCCTCCTTTACCAGGGCTTAGGACCTGTAGCTCAAGTTCTCAATAGTTTCACGATCTTTCGGACATGCAACTACGGAGAACCATCATTGCTAGCGGAGTTCCGCATCTTCCAGGCGACGCTTTTCTTTCGAAACAGGCGGGTCTGCTGTTTCCGCTTCTGTTTGTAACGTTCCACGTTCTGTCGGGTCCCTTGCTGCAGCATTACCGCCCGCGCTGCGTTCTTCTCCTCCAAAACCGTTCTGCACTCTTCGTCGAACCATTCGTTCCGTCGATTCCGTTCCACGTATCCGATGGTGCTCTCGACTGCGTCGTTGATGGCTGCTTTTACTGTACTCCAGCAGTCCTCTAGAGGGGCCTCATCGAGCTCGCCCTCGTCTGGCAACGCGGCCTCGAGATTCTGCGCGTATGCTGAGACGACATCCGGTTGTTTCAGTTGCTCTAGGTTGTACCGTGGCGGTCGCCGGTACCGTACATTGTTGATGACGGAGAGTTTTGAACGCAGTTTGACCATCACCAGATAGTGGTCGGAGTCGATGTTGGCGGCGCCACGGTAGGTCCTAACGTCGATAATGTCGGAGAAGTGCCGTCCGTCAATCAGAACGTGGTTGATTTGAGATTCCGTTTGCTGTGGTGATCTTCAAATCGACTCTCCCGACTACTTTCGAGCAAAGCGTAACCGGAGTCCATACATCCTGAAGTGGTTTCAGATAGGCCTAGATGAAATAACTTCCGGAAAACCGCAATTAACTTTGAGAAAAAGTTTAATTTATTTAATAAACGTATTCGCTCTTTTTACATTTGTTTTGATTTGTGTTTTTAACAAAGCAGTAGATATGAGTAGGGTCAAACCATCAATACGCTCATTGGAGCAGAATAAGGTGGGTGCAAGTTTGAATACGGTGGTTACTTTCAACATATCTTTCCCTGAACTGTCCTGTTTTCGATATCGATTAGTAAATGATTACTGTCAATTCATTGAGTCCAAGCGAATAAGAGTATATCACACTCAAACTGACTGCAGTTAAAGACTGCGAGCACGCGTTTCAAGGAGAACACCATACAGTATACTGCTATTCTTTTTGCAAGATTCTCAGGCAGACTCACCATTCTCTTTGTTTCCGGAAAGCGGTTGCAGCAGACTTCTAGTCACTCTTCGAGTGCACGCGCCACGTCTTTTGTAGTTCCGAGCCATTTGAATAATTCATCGAGCTGCTTTACTAATTTCTGGGAGCTTTCTTAAAAAAAAAAGTCGTTGTAAAATTATTGCTTTTGAAGTCCTTCCATTTTTATTAAAGTTGTTTGTCTAGTATCTAAAGTGGCCTCAAACACAATGAGTATTTTCAATAAAACAAACCTACTATTAAAACTACCCACAAGCATTTTGTATATGTTTCTCGCACTTCTTAACGGCTGTCGGATCAATCGTTGTCCTCTATCGTTGAATTGCTTTGGTCACTGGGACGTCGCATCCTTCCGCCGGAAAGAATCTGCTGGATTTCCACCAAGGTGATACCCTTGGTTTCCGGAACCATGAAGAACACAAATACGGTGCCGAGGAGCGATAGGCCGGAGAACAACCAGAACACTCCGGCAATGCCGAGGTCATCCAGAACGTCGATGAAAAACTTCGTTACAAGGGAAGCGAGCAGCCAGTTGAACGCTCCGGCCAGTGGACTGACGTAGGCCTTGACGTTGCTGGCGCACAATTCACCGACCATAAGCCATGGAATAGGGCCATAACCGATTGAGAACATAGCGATGAAGAGGCATACTGCCAGGACCGGCAGCCAGCCGAGGTTCTTCACTTGGGTGGAATCGTCTTCTTGTAGCTGGAAGTACACCGCGAGGAGGATGGTGGAGACAGCCATGAAGATGGCAGAGATCATCAGTAGGATTCGACGGCCGACCTTGTCGACGATGGAGATAGTGAGCAACATTACGACGACCTGGATAGCTCCGACGATGACAGTAGTGACAGGAGTGGCCACCAGCACTCCACTATTGGTATCATTGAAGATATATGTCGTGTAGAAGATGACGGTGTTTATACCAGACAGCTGCTGGAAGAACATCAACCCCAGGGAGATGATCAACGTCCGCATGGTAGCACGCTGCTTGAAAGCTTGGAAGAAGGTTTTAATTTTCTCGCGAATGTTGGCCTCTTCCGCTCTGAGTTCACTGATCTCGGCCCACTCATCGTAGCGCCTTCCGCGCAGCCACATTAGCGACCTTGAAGCATCGTAATCACGATTCTGTTCGATCTACAATGAAGGAGAAAGTTCTCATTTAATAGGTAAATTTACCTACTACAGGCATAATAAATATTCTCAGCTAGTTTGTCCAGAAATACCAAAGGAAATCTACAAGAAATTTATTGGAGGCACCTCCGACATATTATATGTCAATGGTGTGAGGAACATTAAATACTTACGAAATACTGAGGACTTTCCGGCATAAAGCATATAAATACGAACACAAGCGGAACCACAGCGCCACAGATTATGCTCAGCATTTGTACGTTTACCGCGTCACCGATTCCGTAGACAAACAGTATACCGATCGTGACCAGCAACTGGTATAAAGTTCCCAGCGATCCACGAATCAAAGGCTGTGCGATCTCAGCCGTATAAGTAGGCGCAGCGATACAGAATGCACCGCTTCCGATACCGACGAAGAATCGCCCAACCATCAGCATGGCCACGTTTTTCGCGAAGATGATCAACGACCAGCCGAGTAGCAATGGCAGAGCCATGGCCAGAATGGCCCGCTTCCGACCGATCATCTTCATCAGAACACCAATCAACAAGCACATCAACGCTGCGCCCAGATTGGCCATCGATCCGATCCAGGAAAACTCTTCGTCACTGATCGGGAACCCATACTCCTTGTTTTGCACCAACGGAATCTCCACCTGTGAGGTCCATCCGAGGAAGGTACCAGTGGCCAGGGCGCCAGCGGACACAGCCAACCCGGCGATGTATTGTGGAAGCTTCCGGCCGGATTCACCGCTCAAGTGATTCACCACGAAGTCGCTTGTTGTTCCGCGCGACTGAAACAAAAATGGTTTAAAAGTTAGTCACGGTGCGTGATTTGCAATCAGAGTGTAATCCACGCAGTACATCCGGATCCGGGTGTGAAGCTGCACCGTAAGGTCGTGACCCCGAAGACACTGATGGGGCTGTCGCTGGAATAACAGCGATGAGTGGAGTGCGCTCATTATCGGAATTCCTCATTTAGGTACGATAAGATAAACGGTTAACTGTTTCGTCAGAGCCGAACTCAATCAAAGTTTGAACAACCGATATTTAGGACTAATTGGGGCCAAATTCTTAGTCTAGCACGTTTGAACACAACATTCTGAAAACACCGCTCTCGCGACCAACTTAGAAATGAATAATAAAGATACATTTTTGATACGGATTACTTAACGTCACAGACAAACAGTCGTTACAACAGTCGAACCCCCCAATATTAGCATTTAAACGCTCTCTGTGAGCGAACGAATTCGCTGCTAGGAAGGTAAACATTGTAGAGTGACCGGAATTAGACGACTGTTTGTCTGTGGGTTCGTTATCATTTCTCAATAGAAATGAGATAAGGTTTAAGAATACCCAATATCCTATCGTAGTCAACTTTAGAGATTTGCTGGTAGGCCCTAGCAAATGTGGATAGCAAAATAACTTTCTTTATCAATACCTAAAACAAAACAAAAAACCGTGGACATGGTAGCCAAATGAGATAGCATCTGTTTTCAAACAAACAGTTCATAGCTAACAGTACTAGGAACCTGGTAAACCTCAACTGGGGTTTTAAATTTTGTAAAATGTATTGACTTTTTTATTTTTTACGAAAGAGCACCTTTTTCTGAGCCACATTGATTTTTTTCAGATTTTTAGAACTTTATTTTGGCACCTAAAATTAATTTCGAACAGATTTTTCGAAATCACCTTTTACAGCTGCGCCCAGTAACCAAATGCGTCGAGAGGTGATTCGACAAATCACTCCCTTACAAACTTAAAATCGATTTCTAATTAGGTTCCCGGGCACCGAAAATCATGAAAATTTGGATGTCGGCTCAGTTTGGAATGCAGATTCAGAATATGCGATTATCTCAACACCGTTTAAGAAGCTCAGATTCCAGTTTCCACCTTCAATGTGGGAGCATTTCGGAGGCAAAGCGTTCGCAAGTTTGTGAAATAGGAGTGTTCACGGTGCGGCTTCGGAGTTAGTTTGGCTTTCTATTCCGCAGAACCATTACCTGTTCTGTGGCTTAGTTGGTTAAAGCGCCGGTCTAGCGAATACGGAGTCGTGGGTTGGAATCCCACCAGAACGCGATTTTTTTTTACAAAATTTCATCTCTCAATTCGTCAGTTAGCAACATTTCGTGCCTTCTAATTACAAGTTTTTCCAGAAAGCGTTCGATCCCATTTCCTCTGGCTGAGTCCCATCATTGCGTTGATATAGTGCCGGGTGCAACATATAATATGTACTTCAAATGTGTTAAAAGCGAATAAGTGTGTTCGCCATAAAAAGTTATTATAGCAAACGGTCTGCTACCTAGACCTCTTAAATAAACATGAGTCGGCGGCTGTCGGCCTCTTTCAACTCGAACTACCTTGTGCTAAAGACGTCTTACCAAACAGCTCCGAAAGTCTACAGCGTGGTAATTAAATAATCAATAAGTTCTCCGGTAACTTCGAGTCCACCTCAGATTGAAACTTATTCGCGGATATAAAAGTTGGCGACGAGAAAAGTTAACGTAAAATAGTGCGCGTGTGAAAACTGAACAAATTTCCCGAATTTTCTGGTGTGATTTCGAGCCGGAGAGTGGTTTTTTTTCTCCCATTGTTGGAAGTGGGCTGTGTGGAGACAAACCAGCGGCGGCGGCGTAGTACCGACGACAGCCGATTGCATCAGCCGGTCCCACTCGGGGAACGTACCAGCAGCAGCAGCCATCTACATTTTTCGGACCGCAGCGGAGAAAGTGTTTGTTGTCCAATCTTTTCGACGCGGCGGCGGCGGATTTGATTTCCCGAGAAAGCTGACAACGCAACGGATTTCTTGGTGGCGGTAGGCATTTTTTTGCAATCCGCGAAGGGCGTTTCGCAAAAGCGGTAGAGGTAAGCGTTTATAAGCTTTTTATAACGCCATTGTGTGACATTAAAAGCAGCACGTTAATTGTTTTAGTAACGCCATTTTGTGTCTAGTGAATTTTGGTGATAGCACGGAATGAGAAGTGTTTTAAATTAAATTAAACGATTTTTTCTTAATATTTAACGAAGGTGTAGAAGTCCATCGATACGGCTCGGCATTTTTTGCAGCTGTTAGGCCGTTTCGTAGTGTTAGACTCGTTCCGTCTGGAAGATGATTTTTGCTGACTGGCCGTGACGTTTGCGGTGACGATTTCGTTGGTCAAAGCCCGGACTACCGGACGATTTTCCTTCCTCTTGCTGGAGCGTGCGTCCGTCGGAAGTTTTCTGGTGAAGTTGCCAGGTACCGGAAATAGGTCGAATCGCTTTTGGTAAGTCGTTTTATTTTCTTCCTCTTATTTTATCAATGCTTAAGAATTGTTTCTATTGTGTGCACAAGTGTTAATTTTAATAGTGAATTGTATTGTTCATCAAAAAGTGCTTTGTGTGTTCACATTGAACAATAAGCCGTTTACCGCATAACTGGCGGAAGTGCCATTTGCAATTTTGAATAGTTTTAAAAGATTTTTTAATCGATTTATTTTGTGCAAAATTTTTACGTTGATATCCTGATTTTAATTCGATGTTGTTTTAAGTTAAATATCTGTTTATACTGATTTTTTTTAAATTGATTTTAAAAATTATAGAAACAATGTCTAGTGTTGCTCAGAATATCGATCCGTACCGCAAAGGACAATCGTTTGCGTCATGGTTCAAGCGACTAGGATACCATTTTCGCGTGAATAAAGTAGAAGAAGCGGACAGAAAGGATCAAATGTTCTTACTTGGAGGAAATTTTTTGTTCGAGGTAGCTCAGAGCTTGTACCTTAGTGATGAGTTACTCGATGCAGCACCTTATGATGAATTGATCGAAAAGCTGAAACAAAAACTGGATAAAACGGATTCCGCGTTAATCCAACGTTACAAATTTGGCTCCAGGGTTCAACAACCTGGTGAGACAGCCAGTGATTTTGTTTTCTCGCTGAAACTCCAAGCGGAATACTGCAATTTTAAGAACGACAAGCAGGACCGCATAGTAGATCGCATTTTGATTGGTTTGTCGGATGACAATTTAAAGCAGAAGTTATCGGCTGAGGATAGCGAAAAACTTAACTTGGCTCAGGTTGAGAAGATGGTGACAACATGGGAAATGGCTACTTCCAATGCGAGAGCTTTGACACAGGACGGTTCCTTAGGGCAAATTGCTTCCATTGTTGGTGGGCGAGGAGCTCTCTTGCAGCGTGTAAAACAGTTAGCTCAAAACCGAGGACCAGTCAAAAGTCGACTAGGTTTCAATCCTCCGTCCGTTTCTCCTGTACGAGGTAGTCAGCCTAGCGCAAATTCCTATGGCTACAACGATCGTAGAAACCATACTTCACAATCCAGACAGTCCAGGCAAGTGCGATTCCAAGAACATCGGAACAGATACCAGGGTGCAAGCAATCAGCGAGCGGATAGCAGAACCGGTAGGCAGCTGGTCTTCGATCAAAGGGTGTGCAGCTATTGTGGGGTAGTTGGACACGTCCGAAGGAAGTGTTTCAAGTTGAAACAGTATAAGAAAGACCCGATCAACAACGTGAATATGGAGGAGCCTGAGACAAGTACCTTGTCCAGTATGATGAATCGTTTTTGCTGGGACGAAAAGAGTGATGATTCCGATAAAGGTGAATTACAATGCATGCATGTTTTGTCTGTTAACAATATAAGTCATCCATGTTTACTAGAACTAACAATTCAAGGAATCAATTTGCAAATGGAGATTGATAGTGGCTCCGCTGTTTCTGTGATTGGGAAGAAGTTATATTTGGCTAAATTTGATGTTCCCATTGAGAAAAGTTTAAATAATTTAATAGTGGTAAACGGTTCCAGATTGAAAATTGCTGGGGAAGTTGTTGTTTCGGTTGAATTTCGGAATATAAAGGCAAAATTGAAGCTTATAGTTTTAGATTGTGATCATGAGTTTGTACCTTTATTAGGGAGAACCTGGTTAGATGTTTTCTTTCCAGATTGGCGATGTTATTTTGACAGACAAGTAATGATTAACAGTTTAATTGACAACAAGAACAAAGACGTGATGAATTATGTTAGGAACAAATTTTCTGATGTTTTCATTCAAGATTTCGCAACTCCCATTGAAGGTTATGAAGCCGAGTTGGTTTTGAAAACAGACAAACCAATTTTTAAGAAATTTTATGACATTTCCTACAGGTTGAGGGACAAAGTAGCTAAATGTTTTGATAGTCCAGATTGTCAGAGTTTTGAAATTCCTATGCATAAAAGTGCAGACTACAGACGAAACCCTTTTATTGTTTTAGATAGCTTGTCTAAAGCAAATATTAATGCAAATTGGGAGGAAACGAAAGTGTTTGTAATTTGGTTGAAATACCTGTACTATACCATTTGCAAAGGAGGTTTGTTGCAGTGGAAAACTCCTTCGTATTACTATAACAGATACATTCCAGTTTTGTCTTGCAAACTATATTGGTTGTATAGTTTGTTGAAGAACGAATTTATTGCTTTTTGGAATGGTAGTTGTAACAAATCAGATAGTTCACCTTTTGGAAACAATTTCCTTGAATTGTTCAATCCAAGACAACAAATCGTAGTAGCTTATGGTGCATTTGATGAAGTAGTTCTGCATTTTGTTGGCAGAGTAAAGAAATCCAAGTTTTTGACAAGCAGTTTTTTGGAAAAGGTGGAAAATGAGTTCATTAAAAATGATATATCGTGTTCAAAAGTTGTAAAAACATGTTTGGCATATTTTGCTAGATTTGGGTTTCCGGATATTTTTGTATCCGGTCCTCCATTTAATTCTCATGAATTTAAAAACTTTCTTGAGAGGCAAGGAATACGGGTCCTAAACATTCCTCCATACAACCCTGCTAGTAATGGCCAGGCGGAGAGATTAGTTCGTACGGTAAAAGATGTATTGAAAAAGTTTCTACTTGACCCAGAACTCTTAAGCATAGAATTGGAGGATCTTATTAGCCTGTTTTTAATAAATATTAGAAATAATGTGACGATGGATGGTGGCTTTCCTTCCGAAAAAGTTTTAAGTTATACTCCTAAATTGTTAATCGATTTGATTAATCCTAAGCGACAAACTAACAAACAAGTACCATTAACAAATCATAAGCGTAATGATGAATTAACCACTGGATCACATAATGATATTGGAAAAGAACCTACTAAAGATCCTTTGGATAGTCTGATGGCGGGTGATGCGTTATGGTACAAGAATAGCAATCCTCATCATCAGGCTAAATGGTTGAAGGCGTATTTTGTAAAACGTTTCTGTAAAAATATTTTACAGATTACGATTGGAAGCGGTATAATCACCACGGCGCACCGAACTCAAGTTAAGCTCATAGACGATGCGGACGGCCGTGCGCGAAGAAGGATGGTGGTGCATGTCGATCGCACTGTCGATAACCCTGGTCCATCACTGCCATCATCACCGTTACCATCAACATCAACACCACGAGAAACGAGTCACGAGGAAGAGCCGAGCGAGGAGCCTTTCCGGGGTTTCCCGGAGTGCGAATTGCGCGGTGTCGAATCTCAAGTTGTTAAGCCGAATCGAAAGCGGAAGTCTGATGCCAACCTGGTGCTCGATGGCCTGCCGAGGCGGTCGAAGAGAACAAGAAGAACTAATCATAAAAGTGAATTCGAATATTTTTAATGTTAGATAATCAAATGAATTGTTTGTTGAGATTTTTGATAAAATCGATCTTTGTTAAATAATAGATAAACTATTAACTCGAAAAAAGGAAGGACTAATATGTACTTCAAATGTGTTAAAAGCGAATAAGTGTGTTCGCCATAAAAAGTTATTATAGCAAACGGTCTGCTACCTAGACCTCTTAAATAAACATGAGTCGGCGGCTGTCGGCCTCTTTCAACTCGAACTACCTTGTGCTAAAGACGTCTTACCAAACAGCTCCGAAAGTCTACAGCGTGGTAATTAAATAATCAATAAGTTCTCCGGTAACTTCGAGTCCACCTCAGATTGAAACTTATTCGCGGATATAAAACATATTGTCCCATGTTCCATACGAATCCCTATTAACATGGGACATCTATACTGCACACGGCAGTATAGGAGCTTTTAACACCAGATTGTGAGGATCTGTCGACCAAGTTTGTTATCAGCCGCTTAAGTGCGTTTCGATATTTAGCTCAATTCAATATATTGCATAACATATGTACATTTGTTATCAACTTAAACTCAATGATAACATAACTTTTTATCGCTCTCTTATTCTCTGTTATCTCAACGCATCCTTTGTCCCCTTTGCCTCTCTGAGCTTTCTCTCTGTTGAGCAATACGTCTACTGGATTGAACACGACCATGTTACAAACTCTGGATAAAAAGTGAGTTTCTAATACCGTTGGTTTAGCCGTCTAGACTATTTAGACATACCGCTACGGCACATATGTCCGATCGTGAAAGGTCGCTGTGTGTTCCACGAATGGGTGACAAAACGTCAAAGGGACAAAATGTCGAAGGGACAAAACGTCGAAAGGACAAAACGTCGAAAGTGTGCAAGTGTGCGCAGTGGGTTAGGGACAAAACGTCGAAAGACAAAACGCCGAATGCCAAAAGGTCGAAAGGGACAAAACGTCAAAAACGTCAATTAGTGAGATCTTTATACTTTTAAAGGAAACTCATTCTTTCACTTGTAACTGATGGCTAGCTCAGGGGGAGCCTTTCTGAGACCTCCTGGCGTCTTGACCAGTTCTTCTCGTGCAGATAATATTCTGCTACCAGCTTCCACAATCTTTCACCATTACGTCGCATCTTTCTTCAGGATGCCTACGATGACAGCTTTAGCTATCGTCGACCTGATCTCTGCCGCTTTGAGGTTTTTTTTATTCTTCAATCACTTAACCTAATTTACAGCTCAATTGTCCACTAGGGCACTGCGTGAGCGATTCCAAATGGAGGCTGTGCAAAGACCTAAATATCCCACACACTCCGATATTAAAATTAAATTCGAATGGAAAAAGTGCATTTCACCCCACACTCCCATTAGAACAACTGCCCGGGTGCTTGAATTTCAATTTACGCCAATATCAATGCCCATCGTAACTAACGCGCAAAATTTCGGCAGCTAGAAAAATCGCACCATACATTACTGACCTGGTTTTATGAATCATCGCTCATGTGACGACGGACGGATGGTCGGCCGGGGCAGCGATCGCGCAGCGATACGTTGTTCATGATCGTACACGTTGGGTCCGGTTGGTGTGGTACAGTTTTGATTACGCTTGGTTGGGTTGACGACGATAACGATGATGATGGTAATGATGATAATGACGAGTAGGATAGGTAGAGTATGTACTAGGTTTTGGACTTTGAGTATTTACATTTGGTATGGTTTTGGATACGCCCAAGTTGGTTCGGGCATTGTTAGGAAGTATCGTGACTAATTCGGCAAGACGAGAGTGCTGGTAGGAGTTTTAGACACGCCCAAGCTGGTTCGGGCATTGCTAGGAAATTTAGGCTATAAATACTGAGGCTTTGGCTTCAGTCGGGGGAGTTCGGTGACAACGTTAACGCAGGCAGCACATCGGATAAGTCTTGAGCTCCCATGTGGGACACCTCTAGATACTGTCCTAAGGCTGTAGGTAGGACTTAGTAGTGGTCAAGAAGAAGCTAGAAGTGTCTCTAGTCTAGTCTAGTCTAGTCTACACATACACAGCCATTCATTGAAAGAATCCTGGAAAATGATAGAATCGACTACTTCTACCATTTTTCTTGTCATTATTAATGCTTGCAGTACATCGAAAATGCATTACAAGCATTAAAGCGGCCAGGCCTACTGTGCAGCGTTATTGATTATACAATAAAACCATTAAGCGGGGACATCTCGTACCAACCGCTCAGAAGCTAGAAGTGTCTCTAGATTGTTAAACTTAGTAGTTCGGTGAAGAAATACAGAAAATATTAAGGTGATATAAGAAAAAGTGAATCGTTGTAATATAAGATAAGTGATGGTTTGTGATACTTCAATATAGTTTATTTAAAAGATGTCGTCGGACTGTAATGAAATGAAAGATATCACATTCCGTGTAGTGTTTAATGCAGCCCCTGGACGGTACAGGGCGCTTCAATATGGTGACAGCGAAAAACTGTTCGACAATTAGAACAGCGGAACGCCAATTTTCTGACTGGAAGAAGAAATCAGTGTCAGAATCAGTGCAAACCATAAACATTGAACAATTTTGAACAATTGAGAAGAAAACAATGTTACAGACTGGATGGAAAAGATGAAATTCGTGGCAGCGCAAGTGATAGTGGGATACAACGTAGCACCGAATTGGAAATGGCAACGCAACAACCTGTGTATGAAACCGAGTGTCTGGACCAATGGACATAATTCAGCCTGCATTATTTGATGGTATCGTGAGTATTAACCTTTTAAATGATTAAGTGTTTTGAGATGGTTTAAAATCAGGATTTACTTTTGTTCAAACAAATGTTCTAGTATTTACCAAAGAATAGTAGAGATGCAAAATTCCAGGGAACAAATAGCAGGAACACTAATAACTCAACTCAAAGGAACAATTGCTGAGATTGTATCGCATGAATTGCTAAATGTGCGTCGTGAAGTGAACCAGATCACTGATGCAATAGAAAAGTCCCAGGAGTTTTTGTCTACTAAGTTTGATGCAATCGTTCGTGACTTCCTTGAGCTGAAAAACGAAAATGTATCTTTGAAGCGAGAACTTGTCAAACTGAAGGAGACACAACGTACTTTGTCTACTACAGTACATGATCTTGAGCATCAGGTCGATAAAACTAATCGAGATGCAGACTGCAATAACGCAATTATTCTGGGCGTTCCATCTCTTCCAGGTGAAAATGTCCAGGAAATTGTGCATAAAATGATTACCAGTTTTGGTGCAAAAATTGAATCTGATGCGATCGTCTCAGTCTCAAGGCTGTATTCGAACAATAAGTCGAAATTCCAATTAGCTCCGATTCGTGTGGTTTTCAAGAACAAAGGATTAAAAGAGAGTATCTTTCGTAAGAAGAGGGAACATGGGAAATTGATGTCATCGTTAATTGATCCATCTCTCATTATCAACGGTAAACCTACAACAGTAACCATTCGTGATGAACTAACACCATTGGCATTGGGGCTCTTGAACGAGTTGAGAGTTTGTCAGGAAAGACTAAATATAAAATATGTTTGGCCGAGTGGAGGCGGTACTATTTTAGTAAAAAAACATGATAAATCTAAACTTGAAATAATAAAAAATAGGAATGATCTGCTTGACATTGTTAGTCGTTACGCGAACTCAGGACGTTCCCCAACTAACGAAAGTACTGCTTTGTTTGTATAACAGACCTTTGTTTTATACTGCGTGTTTTGTATTTATGTAATCTTAAATTATAATGGCTAATTCAATTAATTATTATTACGATACAATTAACGGATTTAACCTCAATTGTGTTACAAATAATGAAAGTTTTTTTCGAGTAGCACAGTGGAACATTAGAGGAATTAACGACATGAATAAGTTTGATGAAATATTATTATTTTTGGAAAGTGTTAATGTGTCTGTTGATGTACTAGTTATTGGGGAAACGTGGCTTAAATCTGATAATTGTTGTTTGTTTCAAATACCCAACTACAATTCTGTGTTTTCTTGTCGTGATTCGTCTTCTGGTGGTCTTGCCGTGTATATTAAGAGTGGGTTAAGTTACAAGGTCGTTAAAAACGTTCATATTAATGGAATGCATTTGATACATAATGAAATAAAAGTTAATGGGTCACTGTATGATGTAGTTGGTGTCTATAGACCCCCATCGTTTGATTTCACAAAGTTTCATGATGAACTAGAAAGTTTGCTATCGACACTCGGTTCTAGTCCTTTTTTTTGTAGTGGGAGACGTTAATGTTCCAATAAATTTGACAAATAACAATGCAGTTGTCCGGTATAAAAGTCTTCTAGAATCATATGGCTGTGTTTGTTCAAATACTTGCGCGACTCGCCCAGCTATCAACAATATATTAGATCATTTTATTACCAGAAGAGAAGAACTTTCATGTCTCAGAAATGATACAATTTTTTCGGAAGTGAGTGATCATCTTATTGTTGTTTCATCAGTCAAAATAGTCAATCCAAGAGAATGTATTGTGCTCACCAGAAGAATTGTAGACAAAACTAAACTGAATGATCTTTTTACAAATTTCCTTAATAACTTTACTTGCTGTCAAGATGTAAATGAATCAATCGAAACCCTGGTATCCACTTATCAAAATCTTTCAGAGCAATGCACAAAACTTGTAAGAGAAAATGTAAACGTCAAAGGTCAAATTTGCCCATGGCTGAATCTGTATGTTTGGAAATGGATAAAACTTAAAGGAAAATATTTGAAGAAAGTTAAAAATGATCCTAATAATGATCGTTTGAAGGAAATGTTTAAATATATATCCAAGAAAACTGATATCGCCAAAAGAAGCTGTAAGAGTCAATATTATGAGAATATTTTGAGCAATACTTGTCATGCCAAGCAATGGAAGCATTTAAATGAACTGATGGGACGGAACCCGAAGCCAGTAAAAATTGAACTTTACTACGGAGGGCGTAAAACCTCGAATAACAGGGAAATATGTGAAATTTTCAATGATTACTTTGCAAATATTGGAGAAAATTTGGCCAGTACTATACAGAAAAGATATACCAATCCTGTTAGAACCGTCAATCGTTTAGAACATTCTATTTTTTTTGAATCCAGCTAATGTCTCTGAGGTAATCTCCATAATTAATGAACTCGACGTGAAGAAAAGCTGTGGTCCGGATAACTTTTCACCTAACATCATTAAATCCAATGCAGATACATTTTCCGGACTCCTTTCGCAATTGTTTAACCAAATATTGAGCCAAGGTAAATACCCAGATTGCCTCAAAGTTGCTAGAGTTTCACCCATTTTTAAATCAGGTGATGCGACTGATCCATGTAACTATCGTCCGATTTCTACCCTGTCCGTCTTTAGTAAAATTTTTGAAAAACTGCTTGTAAATCGAATTGTTAATTTTCTAAACAAATACAATGTTCTTTACAAATATCAGTATGGATTCCGAAAAGGATGCAGTACTGCGACCGCTATTGTGGAACTCGTAGACTTTTTACTGGACAACATCGATAAAAAATGTATAGTTGGAGGTCTCTTCATTGATCTTAAGAAAGCATTCGACACTTTGAACCACGACATCTTATTGAAAAAATTGGAAAGCTATGGCATACGTGGATTGGCTTACGAAATCTTTCGTAGTTATTTGAGTGATAGGAAACAGTTTGTAGCATTGAAAGATGATTTTAGCTCCACGCGGTTAATCAACATTGGAGTCCCACAAGGGAGTAACGTTGGTCCTCTACTTTTTTTGTTGTACATCAACGATTTGGGTAACCTTCCTCTTAAAGGAATTCCAAAACTATTTGCCGATGATACAGCATTGTTCTATCCGGATTCAAATGTATCTTCAATCATTGAAGCTATTAATTATGACCTACGCTTGCTTATGAATTATTTTGAAACAAACTTATTGTCATTAAATCTGCTCAAGACCAAATACATGTTATTTCATTCGCCAAGGAAGAAAATGTTTAGCCACGCTAATCCAACAATCTCTAGTGTCGAAATCGAAGAAGTATCAAGCTATAAATACCTTGGATTGATATTTGATCCTATTCTCTCTTGGAAGGAACATATTAGAAAAATTCAAAAGAAGGTTTCATCACTTTGTGGCTTAATGTATCGAGTGAGACAATTTGTGCCGAGGAAAGCATTGTTGAACTATTATTATGCTTGTGTTCATTCGCACCTACAATACCTGATCATTGTTTGGGGTCATGCTAGCCAGTCTAACTTGCAAAAGTTACAAGTTTTGCAGAACAGATGTTTAAAAATCATTTACAAGTTACCTCGACTTTACTCTACTGGGCAATTGTACGAAAATTCATCACACAGTATATTACCACTACGTGGACTTTGCAGGCTGCAAACATGTTTGTTCGTTTTTGATATGTTGAAAAATTCAAAAGCACATTGTAACCTTGTTTTTCCAACTGGTAATCATATGTATAATACACGTCAAGCAAATAACTTACTGCGTTCCAGAGCATCCACTTGTTTGGGACAAATGCGAATCACGTCTTATGGTCCGTCGGTCTATAATGTTTTACCGAACTATCTGAAAGCATTGAACAGTCGGTTGCCATTCAAAACTAGATTAAAACAACACTTTAAATCAAAAATCAGTGAATTCTTGTAACTGCCAGATTGTTTTTTCTCTTCTTCTGTTTAAGTTTCTCTTTTTTTTTTAATTCTTTTTACAAATATCAGATTTACGCTCTCCTTATATAAATAAATGTTGTTAAAATAATTATAAATTAAGTATCAACTAATTAATTTTGTGCTATAAGGGATCCCTTCAAAGGAACATCGTTCCACTGGGAAATCCCCAAGTCAAATGTAGTTGTTCCTCGTTTATCACACTCGCTCAAGCTATAGTTATAGATAAGATATTTCTTGAATTGTATTACTTTTTGATATAGTTTTGTTCTTCATAAAAAAATAGTAAAGATGTGTCCACAACCAGGGGGCTCACTCGAGCTTTTTGGTGTGGGGGTGAGTGGAGGATCGCATTAAAAAAAAAAAAAATTGTGAGTTGGTTTGAAATGATGGAAAATTTTTACGATATAAACAAAAACATTTTAATTGAAATACTGTTGTAGGAAAAATAAAGAAGTTATTCAAAAATTTATAAAAAAAGGAAATCATAGTGATTTTCAATAAATAATGGAAAAATATAACAAGAATAATGATTTCAAGAAGAACAAGTGGATGCAAAATACGAACAAATAACACTAGTTAACAAAATCAAAGGAAAGTCGCGGACTTCTGTTAACGATTAAAATTAGTGATGCATAATTACGTGCTGATTTTGAGACCGTGTTTAAAATAAGAAAACTAAGAAAAACAATTTTTTTTATTATACGAGACAATCGCAACCAAGTTTTTTTTTAGAATTTACTAAAATTCAAATATCTCAAGTTACAATTCACCAAATTTAAATATCTTTTTTGCAATAATAGGAAGCTGAATGTAATATGTTTTGAATATCTGATTATTATTTTTTTTCTCGTCAGATTAGATATTGATGAGTGTTGAGAAACAATCTCCTTAAATTGTAGCAAAATATTCAATAAATAAAACAAGATTTGTATGTTTCTTTCAAAAAAATAAAATAAAATATTTATCAGTTGTAGCAATGTTTATTCCAAATCGCCAGCTTTGTACGGGATATCGAAAATGTTTTCAGCTCTACTGTATTTTTCTTTTCTTATGCTTTCAAACTTAGAGCATAATTTTACACTAAACATGATTTTCAGCTGTAAACTAGCATTACAATGGAATGGAATCAATTAAAAATTGAAAAAAAAAAATAATAATTTTGTAACTATGCAGCAGACCGGCGACAATTAGGTCGTGTTAATTTGAATTGAAAAATAAATCAGTAAAAATATGAACATAAAAATGACCACGAATACAATGGATGAAATAGGCAACAATAGTGGAGCGAACAACGCTAGATTTGAATTTCCAATAAATTTTGCTATACAGTGTATACCAGAATTTCATGGTAGTGCGTGTGAATTAGATGCTTTCATATATCAAATAAATTGTTTTTTGAAACCCATAAAACGGATAACTGATGCTAGTGAAAGGAAAAATGCAGAAACCGTACTCATTCAAATTGCACTGTCTAAACTTAAAGGCCCAGCAGCGTTAAAATTTAAAAACAATCTTGCAATTACTTGGGATAAAGTGAAGATAATCTCCAAAAAGAATTCGGAATTAGCTTACAATTGGAAGAACTGTTTAATAAAATAGAGACCCTTGAGCAAGGCAAGTATGAAAGTTTTAAAAGCTACAAAGAACGCGTTCTTCAATTTAAGAAAAATATTGATGAATTTGAAAAAGATAATATTAAAAATCCTACAATTGAGTCATACGCTCAAAGACATTTAAGAACACATTTTCTAGCGGGCTTGAAAGATAGAAATTTGATTTTTTTTTGCAAAAACGAAGAAAGAAGAGTCATTGGAGGATTTGGTAGATTATCTACAAGAAGAATGCATCGATGTGGAACAACAAGAACGCATCGAGCAGAGATTGAGGGATTCCCACATTGCAGAATCTTACAGGCAACAAAATGAAGAACAGAAATTCAGTAATCCACAATGTATTGACCACAACTTTCATAACGATAAAAGTAAATTCAACCAGTGCGAAATAGGTTATGAAAAAGATTTTAACAATTATAGAAATCTAGGACAACAAGAAATTTATCGTGGTGATTACCAGATGCCTTATTGGACCAACAGAACTTTTGATGAACGCAACATGGGAATTCAAAACAACAACATTTACTATAATGAGCGAAAAAACTAAATAGCCGGAGGTTCGTTAATTGCGTCCGATCACTCCGTGAATCAGAAAATAATTTAGAAAGGCGCTTATATGCTGCAAGTAATAAGAAAATGATGCCCATGAACATAAATAAGAGTTATAACAAACCACAAAAACAAATGGTTCAATTTGATAAATGCATTCCAGCACAAGAAAAAGTATTTATACATTGGACGGGCAACAATCAATTTATGTTAAATATCCCCACTGTAGAAAGACCATACACAAAAATCAATTACATGATTGATACAGGCTCACAACTAAACATATTAAGATGGGATGCAGCCCCTAGAATCGGAGCAACAGACATAGATTATTCTGAATCTGAAAAGTTTTTGATTTCGGGATTCAATCAAAGTCAAACAAGAACGCTCGGATCTACTGAAGTTAGTTTAATAATTGGGAAGTCTAAGTATAAGATGAAATTTTATTTAGTTCACCACTTAAATGTACATGGTATCATAGGAGCAGCATTTTTGAAACAGCACACATTATATATTAGCCAGAACTTTGATTACATAGCCCTACGCAAGCCAGATAGTGTAGAATATAATATTAACAATATTACCACAACAAAGCACGTAATGGTATCAGATAAATCTTGTCAGACTGATCTACAAGATAAAAGTAATTGTATACAATATGATAACAATGACAAAAGCTGTCAAGTAAATTTTGATATTGATGAAGTCATAAATGATGAAATAGTTACACAGCCAATCGTACCGAAAAAAGATTATTCATGCAATATGTGCCATCATGAGAAGCATTATGAAAACCTGGAAAGTATAAATAAACATTTTGATGAACAATGTGATGGTAATGGATGTTGCAATAAGAATGTACAGGCCGGGAATCAATATACACCGGAGGATCTAGATTCAAACCAAGATCTAAGTTTGATAGATAATTTGAATTATGAACAAATACATGGTAAAAATCGTATCGATAAATTACTAGATACACTTGATTTGAAACATTTGAATAGCACTTATTACGACGCAATGGAAAATATAATGGCAAGTTATAGTGATGTATTTTATTTGAAAGGGGATACCGTCCAATTGGAGAGCCCATATAGCCGAGGCGGTAAACGCACGGGTATTCAGCATGACCATGCTGAGGGTGACGGGTTCGATTCCCGGTCGGTCCAGGATCTTTTCGTAAAGGAAATTTCCTTGTCTTCTTTGGGCATAGAATATCTTCGTGCCTGCCACACGATATACGCATGCAAAATGGTCATTGGCAGAGTAAGCTCTCAGTTAATAATAGTGCTCATAGAACACTAAGATGAGAAGCAGGCTTTCTCCCAATGAGGACGTTACGCCAAGAAGAGAGAGAGACTTGTACAGCGCCTAAATGTATTCTATTCTAATTGTACTTTATCGAACTGGTTGCCGTTGCGCTGCGTTCACTTTTTACCTTATCATGGTAGAATGATGAGCACGAGGATGTTGATGTATGGCTGTTGGTTGTTCCTATTTCCAGTCCGATTGGGGGTCCATTGATTATATGTTGCCGTTCGCCGATGCCCAAGTATCCGGGTCCATTTGAGCCATAGGCTCAGAAGAGGGTCAGTGTCAGCTGCTCTCAAGGGGAAAGAGCAACTGACGAAAGTTCCGGGGCTGGGATCGAACCCATGATCATCTGCTTATGAAGCAAACGTGTGGCCAACTGCGCCACGACTTTGAGGTTGTCGATGACGATTATCGGGCCCATTTTTCCTTCAAGGCCATTTGGTTTATGGCGGAATTTCCAACGTAGGGGGAGGAGGTTGAGGGTGCTATTATCATTTATTCTCCGCAAATCACCGGTATTCACAGGATATGGCAGTAGTACAAAAATACTATGTATCCAGACAATAATGCTTACTCAAACTTTTCAATTGGTGGTTTCAATATGAGTCTGAAGCATCATGAAGTGCAAAAATAAGTCACTTGCCTTCAGCGCTCGGGGCAGTGAACCGAGATAACGAGACAATGTTCGTGTGTCCCTATTAATCAGTTCATTATCTTTCCAACTTGTTGGATCTACCGTATCGGCACCCATCTCATACTACCAACAGGATCATGTTTTCCATCTGGTGGTGGGCTGTGGAACATCATAATGGTAGACTATCCTACTCTTTCCTATCAACTACATAACTGACCGGGAAACTCCACAACAAAACATGATTTAAATTTACACAAAATCTGGTAAATACTCCACACTGAACTGGGAACACTTAAACACTTTTCGACGTTTTGTTCTCCTCTCTGTGTGTTGTCCCTTCGACGTTTTGTCCTTTCGACGTTTTGTCTTTGGACGTTATGTCACCCATTCATTCGCAGTTCATTCAGTATGGAGTATTTATGATATTTCGTGTGAATTTAAAACGTGTTTTGTGATAAAAGTGCACGTAATGTTGTACAGTTTTCCCGTCAGTTAGTTGTCAGGCAAGAGTAGGATAGTCTACCATGCACCACCGGCATGGCACGAATTTCCAAAATTGAGGAGAACGTCCCTCTGGAGCCGACCTACTGATGCACCACCATACATGAAGTTCCACAACCCACCACCAGACGGAAAGCATGATTCTGTTAGTAGCCTGAGTGGGGAGGGGATACCGTAGATCCACGACCTAGAGTGACTGGAAGGGAGAGTGGCGTCAATGTCAAAATTGGAACAGCGATCATCTGTCAACTCCATACAAATTCCTGTTCCAAACGAGCAGGAGACCTGTCAAAATTGTAACATGGCGCCACTCTCCCTTCCAGTCACTCTAGCAGGGTGCAAAATTTTCGAGCAGACGAGCTGAAGTTCACCGTGCGGCAATTTTCATTCACTTGCCTGCATATTCATATTCAGCTGCTCGATACTCGTTTGCCAACTGAATGAAAGTCAATGAATATTTGTAAACATCTTACAAAGTCTTAAATTGCTGATAAAATATTAACGTTTTGATTACATTTAACGGTGCTTTACACAGATCTTTTCCCATTTGATTGTTGTGGAGTGTTTTTGGAAGGAATCGTAGCCATAAACGTAGGTAATTATGAAGATGTTTCTCGATCGGCTTCATATGCAAAGACTACGAATTGACTGACTGCGTGAAGAGGGAGAGCGAAAATGAATTTGTTTTTTTTTTAATATTCAGTGCAGAATCATTCAAATTCGTGCTGTTTTCAGTCAATGACTATGAACATTTTGCACCCTGCTCTAGATCCACCAAAACGGAACGATGACGAACTGATCAACGGGGACACACGAACATTGTCTAGTAATCTCGGGTCACCGCACTCCAAGATGCTTCAAACTAGTGTTGAAACTAATTGAAAAGGTTAAGTAAAAAAAATATTGTCTAGATACTTACCCAGACAACCAATTTATACGTATAATGAAGCTTATGTTCATGTTATACGTACTTTCATGCGTTACAGTTAAATCGCATAAGATGCAGTAAAAGTGCCCTCTGCGTACAAAAGTGGAGGCGCTATACGTACATTGCACAATGGGTTCAGAGCCGTGCTTACGAAGACAAAAATGTTTGTGCCTAAACCATAAGTTTTAGATACATGGTGTCTTTGGGAAACTTTCTTCTTATTTTTCGACCTTTTTTCTCATTATTGTGAAACTAGGGTGGTACCTCTAGTTTCGCTGATCCAAACATCTGCTTTTTAACAGTTTTATGTACGTTCACAAAATGTTCCACGAAGTTGTAAAAGAACTTATTTGGAGCAAGTTTGCCGAAAAAACCATTATTCTATCTCTTATGGTTCCTAACTTATATATTTTTTTTTATATTCATGTTAGGGTGATCCATGAATTTCAGTTTTCCTGAAATAACTTTTAATTCGTTTGTTTCTCGTAAATACTTCAACGACGCATCTTTTTTTCCAAAGAGCTCAAAGTTCTAACTCGCGTAGTTAAAAAGATATTGGCATTTTTCTTCAAAAAATCACTTTTTTTCAAAAAGTCATATCTCAAAAAGGAGCAAAGGGATTTTCATTCTCCCGGTTGCATTGGAAAGATCGTACTCTGTTCTATTTATGGTACTGTAGGTACCTTTTTTGTTTAAAGCTTTTTATTGAATTTTGAAAATACGATTTTTTTTTCATGGAAAAGCAGTTGTAACTTTGAAAATCGATGAGATACAAACTTGGCGTCTTCGACAAAATTGTGAGTTTTCGGCTGCTCTCAAAGTGCCCAGAACAAAGTATTGCGAAAGAATCAACACATAAAATTATATTGAGTAAAAACAGATTTTCATATGAAAAATGACACATTTCAAGAAAATTCAACTCGTCTTTGTTAGATAGATCAAAGTAGCTTGGTAAATGGTCATCCATTTCAATCTAGAACCAATGTTTATTTATACTGTCATCATCATTTAGGCACAATGTTGATAAGATATTGAAAATCATGTAACTTTGATAGGCTTTTACGTTAACATAAACATGTACTAGTGATTGACATTTTCACTATCCATACATTGAAGTGATGAAATTGAAATTAAATTGATGAAAATCAGCTCAAAATCACATTTTAAGTTGAGTTCATTGACGAATTATGGATTATAAGCATATTTAAACATTTTCGACATGGTTGCTTCGATCTATCTAACAAAGGCTAGTTGAGTTTGCTGATATTGTTCCGCTTTCCATATGAAAATCGGTTTTTATTCAGTATAATTTTATGTGTTGATTTTTTTGCAATACTTTGTTCTAGGCACTTTTAGAGCAGCCAAAAACTCACAATTTTGTCGAAGACGCCAAGTTTGTATCTCATCGATTTTCAAAGTAACAACTGCTTTTCCATGAAAAAAATCGTATTTTCAAAATTCAATAAAAAGCTTTAAACAAACAAGGTACCTACAGTTTTTTCACCATAAATAGAACAGAGTACGATCTTTCCAATGCAACCAAGAGAATGAAAATCCATTTGCTCCTTTTTGAGATATGACTTTTCGAAAAAAGTGATTTTATGAAGAAAATGCCAATATCTTTTTAACTACGTGAGTTAGAACTTTGAGCTCTTTGGAAAAAAGATGCGTCGTTGATAGTTCTAAAAGTGGTCGGAACAAAGTATTTACGAGAAACAAACGAATTAAAAGTTATTTCAGGAAAACTGAAATTCATGGATCACCCTAACATGAATAATTTTAAAAAATATAAGTTAGGAACCATAAGAGATTGAATAATGGTTTCGGCAAACTTGCTCCAAATAAGCTCTTTTACAACTTTGTAGGACATTTTGTGAACGTACATAAAACTATTAAAAAGCAGATGTTTGGATCAGCGAAACTAGAGGGACCACCCTAATTTCACAATAATGAGAAAAAAGGTCGAAAAATAAGAAGAAACTTTCTCAAAAACACCATGTATCTAAAGCTAAAGGTTTAGGCACAAACATTTTTGTCTTCGTAAACACGGCTCTGGACCCATTGTGCATTGACGGAAAAATAATAACGCTATACGACTTGAACCGATATCTTATGCGATGCACCGTGGGCACTATTGCGACGTAATTCAGCATCTTATGCGACTTAATAATATTGAAAAAAAAAAACAATTCTTGTCAGCTCGATATCGAACTAATGACCTTTGGATTGTTGTGCCAGACTTCACACTTAACACCAAACGCTACTTATGAAATAAGCTGATTAATTAACATGATATTCTAACTCACCTTAGTGTTTGTTGGAATGCACTTGGTTCACCTGCGCTGTGCGTATTTGGCAGGCTATCTGGAGTTAAAAACGACGAGGCACCATTTCCCGCACAGTTTTCACTACAGCTCTCTGGCTAGCACCTCTCATGGTTGATTATCAAGCCAACAAAACAAATAATGATGGCTTTGTAACCATAATTACGGCTGTTCACCTTCTTGTAGCATTTTGGCACTGATATCCACAGTCCAACAACAACTCTTTCATTGATAGGTTGCATCCATTTAGTACGTCACGCTAAAAATGAGAATTTTCGACCCCCCCTCCCCCCTTCGTACGGGTTTTTCCTATACTAAATACATTGCTTGTCACACTTTTCAGAACCCCCCCCTCCCCCCTCTAGGCGTGACGTACTTTATGGATACCCCCTTATCACATATAAAATCGCATTATGTCAACATAAACACTTCTAGCTTATGCGAATTTGTATGCACACTTTAACGAGCTTATTTGTACTTTTATGCGATTTAATCCATACACCAATGCGAGTTAACCAGACACAATAAGAAAAGTACCAAGTGAAATTGTATAATCATCGCAGTACGCAATTATGCGAATTCATTTGACGCTTTGCGGAATTATTCGCACGCTTTTGCGAATAATCAAAGTTCATCGTAATAAAACATCAGAATGTTATCTACTACGATGTACTCATACCAAATAAAAGTTGATTTGTATTCTTATATGACTTTACCTGATACGTTGTAATAAGTTCGAAAAATATCATCATATGCGATGAATATTGTCCGTCCGCTGTACATACACTAAGGTCTTTTTTTACACGGGGGATACGTCCCGTGTAAAAAAAAACCGTGTAAAAAAACCGTGTTAATTCGCGAATCCGTGTAAAAAAAAACCGTGTTAATTTGCGAAACCGTGTAAAAAAATACCGTGCTAATTCGGGAATCCGTGTAAAAAAACTGAGGGAAATCTGAAAATATTTGAAATGTCCTCACCTTCAGATATTCGAGGTTTGTTTTAGAGAGATAATATGGAAGGGGGGGGGGGGAAGGTAGTGGGTTGAATCTAGGGGTTAGTGGGGAAGGGGACAAGGGATGGGTTATGGGGAGCAGAGTGCATACTGTTTCAAAGGAAGATCGCAAAGGATATTTTGGGGTGTTAAGGACTGTCTAGACGGACGAAATGAAGAATCAAGGAGACTGTCAACACCCTACAAGTCCACGAAGCATGGTGGTGTAGAGAAAGATGTTCCAGGACACCCAGGAACTTTCGCGAGTAAAGGTTTTAATATCTACGAGCGTAATCGATTGATTGTTGTTACATCACTGATACTGTTCAACATTCTACATGTCTACGGAGCATTGTTCTGTAAATGAATAATTTTCAAACTTGACCTCCAATTTTGATCTCCAAGAACTTCCGCGAGTAAAGGCCACAAGAACTACAAACATAGCCAACGGTTTCTTGCTACATTACCGATACGTTGTAACATCACAGAGGTTCATTGAGTATTGTACTGAAGAGTATTCATTTCTTAAGATATGCTAGGTCTTCCATGAACTTCCGCGAGTTAAGGCTTTAAGATCTACAAGCGTAATCAATGGATTGTTGTTACATTTCTAATATGTTGTAACATGCTACAGGTTCATGAACAATTTTTCTGTAAGAAACTAATTTCCACAGATGTTCTAGGTCCTCCAAGAACTTCCACGAGTAAAGACCTGAAGACCTACGAGCGTTATCAATGGTTTGTTGTCACATTACTGATACAGTGTAGCGTCCTACAGGTCCAGGGAGCATAGTTCTGTAGTGAAATAATTTTCAAAGATGATCTAGGACCTCCAAGAGCTTCCACGAGTAATGGCCTTAAGATCTACAAGCGTAATCAATGGATTGTTGTTACATTTCTTATACGTTGTAGAATGCTACAGGTCCATGAACCATTTTTCTGTATAGAAATAATTTCCACAGATGTTCTAGGTCCTCCAAGAACTTCCATGAGTAAAGACCTGAATATCTCCAAGCGTTATCAATGGTTTATTGTCACATTACTAATACAGTGTAGCGTCCTAAAGGTCCAGGGAGCCTAGTTCTGTAGAGAAATAATTTCCAAAGATGTTCTAGGACCTCCAAGAGCTTCCACAAGTAAAGGCCTTAAAATTTATAAGCGCAATCAATGGAAGTTCCCAAGAACTTCCGTGAGTATAGACCTGAAGATCTACAAGCGTTATCAATGCTTATTGATCTTAAGGACTTTACTCGCGAAAGATCTTGGATTACCTAGAAAATATTTGAAAATAACTTCTCTATAGAACCGTGCTCCATAAATCTGTATGATGTTACACCGTATAAGTAATGTAAAAGCAATTGATTAATTACACTAGTAGATTCAGGCCTTTACTTCTGACCTAGAGCACGTTAACGGAATCTTGCACCAAGGACATTTAGGATGTTTCACCGCATCAGTTATGTAACAACATTTCATTTTCATATGTACTTGTAGACCTTACGGCTTTTACTTGCAGAAGTTCCAGGATGATCTAGATTGTTTTTGGATAGTAGATCTCTACAGAACCACGCTTCATAGAGCTATAGGATATTACATGGCATCAGTAATGCAACAATTACCGATCGATTTTGTTTATAGATCTTGAGGCCTTGACTCGTAGAAGTTCTTGGATGCACTAGATCATCTTTGAAAATAACTTCTCTGCAGAACCATGCTCCATGGACCTGTAATATGTTACATCATATTAAAAAGGTAGAAAAAAAATCCATCAATTACGCTTGTAGATATTAAATTCTGCACTCGTGGAAATTCTGGATGACCTAGAATATCTTTGGAAAAAAGTTCTCTACAGAACCAGAACTTGTGGGATGTTGTACCGCATCAGTAATATTACAATAATCTATTGATTATGCTTGATTCTGATCTTAAGACCTTATCTCGCGGAAGTTCTTGGATGACCTAGAACATCTTTGCAAATGACATCTCCATGTTCAATAAATCTGTATGACTTTACACCGTATCAGTAATGTAACAACAATTGATTGAATACGCTAGAAGATCTTCAGGCATATACTCGCGGAAGTTCTTGGAGGTCCTAAATATTTTGGAAAAGTACGTCTCTACAGAACTATGCTCTGAAGACCTGTAGGATGTTACATCATATCAGTAATGTAACTACAATCCATCGATTACGCTTGTAGATCTTAAGGCCACTACTCGCGGAAGTTCTTGGTTTTCCTAGAATATCATTGAAAATAACATCTCTTCAGAACTATGCTCCATGAACCTGTAGGATGTTACATCGTATCAGTAATGTGACAAAAATCCATTTATTACGCTTGTAGATGTTGAATTCTTTATTCGCGGAAATTCTTAGATGATCTGAAGCATATTTGGGAAATTTCTTTTCTACAGAACTATGCTCCATGGATCTGTAGGATGTTACACCCCATCAATAATATAGCCAAAATTAATTGATTACGCTCGTAGATTTTCAGGCCTGAACTCTCGGAAGTTCTTGGAGGTCCTAGAATATCTTTAAAAATTACGTCTCTACAGAACTATGCTCTAAAGACCTGTATGATGATGCACCGTATCAGTAATGTAACTACAATCCATCCATTACACTTGTAGATTTTAAGGCCACTACTCGCGGAAGTTCTTGGATGCCCTAGAATATTCTTGCAAACTACTTCTCTTCAGAACTATGCTCCATGGACCTGTAGGATGTTACACCGTATCAATAATATAGAAACAATTAATTGATTACGCTCGTAGATTTTAAGGCCTGAACTCTCGGAAGTTCTAGGAGGTCCTAGAATATCTTTAAAAACTACGTCTCTACAGAACTATGCTCTAAGGACCTTTAGGGTGTTGCACCGTATCAGTAATGTGACTACAATTCATCCATTACGCTTATAGATCTTAAGGCCTTTATTCGCGGAAGTTCTTGGATGCCCAAGAATATCTTTGAAAACAACATCTCTTCAGAACTTTGCTCCATGGACCTGTAGGATGTTATACCGTATCAATAATATAGAAACAATTAATTGATTACGCTCGTAGATTTTCAGGCCTGTACTCTCGGAAGTTATTGGAGATCTTAGAATATCTTTGAAAACTACATCTCTACAGAACTATGCTGTAAGGACCTGTAGGATGTTGCACCGTATTAGTAATGTGACTACAATCCATCGATTACGCTTGTAGATCGTAAGACCTTTGTTCGCAAAAGTTCTTGGATGTCTTAAAATATCCCTAAAATAACTTCTCTTCAGAACTATACTTCATGGACCTGCACGATGATACACTGTATCAGTAATATAGCAACAATAAATTGATAACGCTCGTACATTTTTAGGCCTGTACTCGCGGAAGTTCTTGAAGGTCCTAGAATATCTTGGAAACGTAAGTCTCTACAGAACTATGCTCTAAGGACCTGTAGGATGTTGCACCGTATCAGTAATGTAACTACAATCCATCGATTACGCTTGTAGATCTTAAGGCCACTGCTCGCGGAAGTTCTTGGATGCCCAAGAATATCCTTGAAAATAACATCTCTTCAGAACTATGCTCCATGGACCTGTAGGATGTTACACCGTATCAGTAATGTAACAAAAATCCATTTGTTACGCTTGTAGATGTTGAATTCTTTATTCGCGGACATTCTTGGATGACCTAGAGCATATTTAGGAAGTAGTTTTCTACTGAACCATGCTCCATGGATCTGTAGGATGGTACACCGCATCAATAATATAGCAACAATTAATTGATTACGCTCATAGATTTTCAGGCCTGTACTCTCGGAAGTTCTTGGAGGTCCTACAATATCTTTGAAAACTACGTCTCTACAGAACTGTGGTCTAAAGACCTGTATGATGTTGCACCGTATCAGTAATGTGACCACAATCCATCGATTACGCTTGTAGATCTTAAGGCCTTTATTCGCGGACGTTCTTGGATGCCCTAGAATATCCTTGAAAATTACTTCTCTTCAGAACTATGCTCCATGGACCTGTAGGACGCTGAACCATACTCCAGAAATCACCTTTAGGAAACCCCCCATTTAACCCCTCCTAGCCCCCCATATATTAATCCCGCCCCCCCCCCCCCCCTTCAAGAAACAGACCCCACCCCACACATCTCTTTCCTGCAGACCTCTTACATCATCATCCGCCTTCACCTCATACCACTTTTCAACTCCCTTGCCACCCTTTCCCATAAATCCCATTTCTTCCTTTTAGAAAGAGTTCCCTTCTAGACACTTAGCGCGAGAAAGTTAAAAAAAACCGTGTTAATTCGCGAAACCGTGTAAAAAAAGCCGTGTAAAAAAACCGTGTAAAAAAACCGTGTAAAAAAAGACCTTAGTGTATATGCGATACTGACTTAAAATAGTATTTTATACGATGTACAGCGTGCATTCTTATGCGACTCCTGGTCGTCTGGGTAGTATTTTTGTGCAAGTAGCATCTCCTATGCATACCGGATGAATTGCGGAGAAGGACATCAGAACCCCGCTGTTTTGGGTAAAACTTCGGTTCTGAATGATGAAGCCCCCTTCCTTACGTTGGAAAGTACCGGCAAGTTCCGCCGTAAGCCAAACAAGGCGCCATTGCAGGAACAAGGGGCCAATAGTCGCCATCACCACCCTAAAGGAAGTTGCGAAGTAATGGTTTGAGTAGGGATTAAAAATGCCGGAAAGTGTAGGGAGAAGAAGAGGCCAGAAAAGTCCGGGAACAAATAAGTGTAAAAGTAACGTGACATGAGCTTTTGCCTTTCTCGTACACCAAAGTGTACTGAAAGGCTATATGTTCACTCAAAAAACGAATTTTTGATAGAAGGCTCGGAGGGTCAAGTCACATATACCAATCAACTCAGTTCGACAAATTGAGATGATGTCTGTATGTGCGTATGTGTGTATGTGTGTATGTGTGCATGTATGTCTGTGTACAAAAAAAGGTCACTCACTTTTAAGGCACTTCCCATTGACCGATTTTACGGATTTTAGCACGAATCGAACCGGAATTTTACCGCATTGTTTGCTATTGAAAATGGTTAGGATCGGTCAAGGCATTCCGGAGTTATGGCCATTTTAGTGATCCGGACCAGCACTGGTAAAACTGAACCAATCCATGATGGATGCGACACATCAAGCTGCGCCGATTTTTGTAACCATTAGCATGGTTGACAAATTTTGTGCGGAAATTAATACTGAAGACCAGAAAATCCCCAATATTGGCCCAATATTCAAGATGGTGACCAGAATATTCAAGATGGCGGTCTAAAATCCCAGATGGCGGTCTACAATTCAAGATGGCGGCTATTTAATGTGGTTTTAGGCCTTAAAACAATGCAATATGGGTATATTTGATATGATGAAGATGTTGGCCAAGAGTGGCGACCAGAATATACAAGATGGCGGTCAAAAATCCAACATGGTGGTTCAAAATTCAAGATGGCTGCTGTTAAATGGAGTTTTAGGCCCTAAAACCATGCAACATGGGTATATTTGGTATGGGGAAGATGCCCGGAGTTCATAAATAGCAGTCAGAATATCCAAAATGGCAGTCTAAAATCAAAGATGGCGGCTCAACATTCAAGATGGCGGTTGTTTAATGGAGTTTAAGGCCCTGAACCCATGCAACATGGGTATATTTGGTAGAGTAAAGTGGGGCAAAAGTTCGAGTGGGGCAAGAGTTTCTTTTGAAGTTTTTGAGCTCAATTCAAATTATTTCTTCCGGGTGTCAAGGTTGCTCGAAGCCTTTTTGAAAAAGAGTCTTTCACTCCAAAAATTACGAAAATTGATCAATAATTCGAAAAGTTATGACAAAATGTTGGTTTTTGATCAAAAAATTGTAATATGCGATGGTCCTTCCAACGCATGGAATGGAATTGTAATGAAATGGAACTCGATATTTTATTTCGGGGCGTAACTCGGTATATTTTGAAGATGCTTTAGCATGTATAACTTTTTGCAAAAAATATTTGGAAATCATATTTTACACATAGTGGGGTAAAAGTTCGAATTGTGGGGCAAGAGTTCGAGTCATGTAGCAACTTTAGGTAAAAACCTAAAATTCTGCAAAATGTATATATTATCTCTAAAAATGATGGAATTAGTGAGAAAATTCGATTAAAGTTGAAAAAAAATGTTGTTTCATCTGAATTTGGCGGAAAACTACTAATTTTTGGTGTAGTAAATTTAACCCTGATTTGGGTAAAATCCAGATCGAACTTTAAAGTGTATTTCAGTTTCAACATAAAATATTAATTGGTTTTCGGTATTCAGATTACCAAAGTGTCGAAATAGTGTGCTACGGTTAGTGGAATTCCACAAACACTAGATTCGAACTTTTGCCCCAGTGGTGGGGCAAGAGTTCGAATTAGACACACACATACACAAAGTGTTGTAACTCAAAATTAAAAAGACATTTGGCGTAACTTTGTTCAGCAAATTTTTAGCTCATGGATGGTAGAATCACCACACGGTATTCATTTATTTTTATCTGCTTCGATTTCTTGAAAAAAGTTGAATTTTCAACTAAGGTCGAACTTTTGCCCCACCTTACTCTATGGGGAAGATGTCCGGAGTTCAAACATGGCGACCACAATATCCAAGATGTCGGTCAACAATTCAAGATGGCGGCTATTTAATGTAGTTTTAGGCCTTAAAACAATGCAATATGGGTATATTTGATATGATGAAGATGTTGGCCAAGAGTGGCGACCAGAATTTACAAGATGGCGGTCAAAAATCCAACATGGTGGTTCAAAATTCAAGATGGCTGCTGTTAAATGGAGTTTTAGGCCCTAAAACCATGCAACATGGGTATATTTGGTATGGGGAAGATGTCCGGAGTTCATAAATAGCAGTCAGAATATCCAAAATGGCAGTCTAAAATCCAAGATGGCGGCTCAACATTCAAGATGGCGGTTGTTTAATGGAGTTTAAGGCCCTGAACCCATGCAACATGGGTATATTTGGTATGGGGAAGATGTCCGGAGTCCAAAAATGACGACCAAAATATCCAATATGGCGGTCTAAAATCCAAATTGGCGCCTCCAAATTCAAGATGGCGATTATTTCATAGTTTTCGGCTCCAAAACCATGCAATATGGGTATATTTGGTATAGGGAAGATGTCTGGACTCCAAAAATTACGACCAGTGTATCCAAGATGGCAGCTCAAAATTCAAGATGACGGCTGTTCAATGGGGTTTTAAGCCCTAAAACCATGCAATATGAGTATATTTTGTATGGGGAAGATGTCCTTAGTCCAGTCTTCCCAAACGAACACAGAACTCGCTAAGTACTGCTGTATTTAAACTCCGCCTGTACTCTGACTTGGTGTTTAAACCGCAACACACAAATCTGTACCCAAACGTGTACTTATGTTCAGAGATCGTTCCAAACACAAGTCCGAACATATGTACAGTACACGTGTACCGCACGAAACGAAGTGGGAAGCGATCGTGCAAAAAAGAACTTTCTCGAACGACGATTGACAGTTCGGCACCACTCGTTTACCAATCGGAAAGCCGCTTCGGGTTTCATTCTCGGTTTTCGCTCGGTTCGATTTTTGTTTTGTACTTCTGTACGTACAAAAGTTTTGTACTTGAGTACTCTTTGGTACGGAGTACGCTAGCAAACACGGGTTCTTCTTCTTCTTCTTCTTGGCGTAACGTCCTCATTGGGACAAAGCCTGCATCTCAGCTTAGTGTTCTATGAGCACTTCCACAGTTATTAACTGAGAGCTTCCTGTGCCAATGACCATTTTGCATGCGTATATCGTGTGGCAGGCACGAAGATACTTTATGCCCAAGGAAGTCAAGGAAATTTCCTTTACGAAAAGATCCTGGACCGACCGGGAATCGAACCCGTCACCCTCAGCATGGTCATGCTGAATACCCGTGCGTTTACCGCCTCGGCTATATGGGCCCATCAGCAAACACGGGTACTCCGATGTTTGGCGTTTGATGTTCAACACAAGTGCGAGAAATCGTACCGAAGTTAAACATGTGTTGCGTTCGTGGGAAGACTGCCTTAGTCCAAAAATGGCGACCGGAATATCTAAGATGGCGGTCTAAAATCCAAGATTTCGGCTCAAATTCAAGATAGCGGCTTTTTCTTAAGATTTTGAGGCTCAAACATCAAAAGCCATATTAACGATATGTTTTCTGGTGCCATAAAATGGATTTTTGTTAAACATATGAAAGTGCTATACAGTTTCTTACCTTGGGGCAAGACACTGTGCTCGAGAGTACATTTTCCTTCACAGAGTTGCTCAGAATTTCTCCAGTTTTTACTTGAGTGTTCCCTGGTTTATCGCAAAATCAGAATAATATTACCCGATATTTCGCTTTTCTTGCAGTTTTAGGGGTGATTTTCATCAAATCTCGTCGATCATTGGTGAAAAGAGTTACTCAGAATTTCTCAGAGTTACTCTCGTTTGTACAGTGTCTTGCCCCTAGTTTTTTACCGACTTTGGCAACACCCGTTTTTGTCTACTCCCGATTTTGGCAACACCCGTTTTTGACAACATTTTCTTCCCGATTTTGGCAACTCCCGTTTTTGGCAACAATTTCATACCGATTTTGGCAACACCCGTTTTTGGCAATTTTTTTTACAAACTCATCTTAAATACATGTTTTTAGCTTTACCTCTATTAAAAATATATAAATTCATTAAGTTTTCAAAAACGACATTTTTTTAAATCATGACGTAATTTATGAACGTCACCTAAGGGGAGCGTTTTGTAACTTGTGAATAGTCCATATTGATAATATAAGTCAAAATAACGCATAAAAGTTGTAAAATCACGATTTTTTTTACCGATTTTGGCAACACTCCCATTTTGGCAACATAAAGCTCACCTCGTGTTGCCAAAATCCGTAAGAAATTGTATTAATCAACATGTCACTTGAGTTTTGTAGAAATGGGTTTTCGAAGGCACGAGAAAGGCGCCAGCACCGCTAGGTGGATTAACTAGGGTTTTTTTTTATATACGACAGTGCGAATATCCTTCCAGCGAAGTACTGCCGACCCTGAGGTGTTGTTTCAGAGCGTCTCAGAAAGGCTTCCCTCTAAGCTAGTCGGCAGTTACGAGTGAAATAATGGGTTTCCTTTAAAGAATAAAAAACTCACTATCTGCTTTGATTACACGTTTTCGATGTTTTGTCCCTTTCGACCTTTTGACATTCGACGTTTTGGCATTCGACGTTTTGCCCCTAAACCGTGTTCCATTTGATAATACAGTAGTAGCTCCCGTTGCGCACTGTTGTTTCTAGATTAATGTTCGTTCTGAAATGTTAGCATTATTGGAGAATCTGAACGTAAGTAAGTGGAACTCCATAGTCAGAACGAAGAAAAAAATTGCACCCTTTTTACAGCGGTATATCTACTATATAAGGCATCAAACTGTCATTGACGTATGTATGTATCAGGTATCAGAAGGCCGGCTCCACAGGCACGTTACCCTCCATTTGAGACCTTTGTGATTTCGCCACATATTTAAGCCTAATACATCATCTACCTGGGAGAATGGGACAAGGATGGGAATTAGGAAAGGGAAAGATGATGATAAAGAAAGGGGTACCCTAGAAGTGGTAATGAACGCATAAGTGCAACGAGAGCTCATAGCCTATACCACAACGGGTTTAATCAGTGCCCTGGAAAGGACTTGTAAAAATCATAAGCATCAAGAAGTTCTCGCTGAGACCCGGTACGTAAGGGATGGACACCTACTTTTTCGGTTCGTCGTTGCACTCCCTCTCTAACGTGTTGTACAGCCGGTGTACCCGATCTCTCACCGTTCGTTGAATGAGATTCTCCGGCTATGTTGTTACGGAAGGCTCCTCACTGTACCAATGCTCTCTGTTCTTCGTTCGACGTCCGTCAATTTTAGTGCTCGGTCGACCAACGCGATCATCGTGTTAAGGCTCAACTCACAATTTATATGTATTGGTGAAAGCGCCAACTGACTCAACAGAGAGTAAACAAACACTCCTGCACGCGGATGTGCAGATGAGGCAGGTTCGTTAGTGCATTTCATTTGACTCTTTCCCATCTTCAACTTGTTCATCACGCTGTGCATATGACGCAAGAATTATGCACGCATAGGCAATGGGAGAATAAAAGAAACAGCAAATCAAGAAACGCTACACCATGTATGTACACTACATGGAAGTAAATACCGCACCGGTTGGAAAGTGAACAACGATTTTGTGCAGGTTTTGCGATTGTGTGGCTATCACCGCGGACTTTTTCGTGATATAGTGAATATTATTCCATTTGTGAAGCCGGTGAAACATTTTACCACATACAAACAGACGCCTCACTCTACCCACTTCCCATCGATTCCCTTTTCAAGCGACTATTCAAATATTCTGTAGTGTGCAAATCTCCCGCTCACGGCGCTCGCATCGGTTTTGCTTCAGTTTGACGTTTGCTCACTGCCGCCATCTACTCAGCGGGTTTGCGAAACACAGCGTAATTAGCATTGGGTGATTATACTTTTGTGACGATGATTTCAATCGCACTTTGTTCTAAGCGATTCGTCTGTTTGTCTGTGATTTTACACTACGTTTATGGAAGTAATTACGCTTCGAGAGGCAAATAAAAAGTGAGAATGTTCTCGGTAAGATAATGCTAGTGAAATGGAGCGATCTGATGTGCGTCGGAGGTTGTTGTAATTCGGAAAGATAGCGCACAATTTATAAAATAGCAGTTTTGCAGTGAATATTGTGTTTTTGGTCTTAATGAAAAGGTGTGTCCTGAGCCAGCGTTGAAGCAAATTTTAAAATACTTTGATGTCAGATAGTGGTGAAAATTCGAGTATTTCTTCATCTTTAATTGAAAACTCACACATGTTGAAAAATTTCTGTAAACATGTGTTAGAAAATCGAAACTGATTTCCCCCTTAGCCCCATGGGGACCCCCGTTACCGCATAGAAAAATACTATTCATGGCATCGTTCATATTATACGATGTCCATTGGTGCAATAATAACTATACAAGAAGTTATCGTTTAATGATAAAATGATAGAGATTGAAAAATTTCAACAATTGAAAATTGTTCAAGTATCATTGAACATATAATAATTATACGTCGAATAATAATCAAATCATTTTTAATAATAAGGTTGCCGCAAATTTCAGCGACAAAAATAATGTCTTTGACTATTTTTTCACTATATTTATTATTTAATGGTTGGAATAAGAGGTCATCACGATAGTCTGTTGTCATCCGATTTTCAATGCCGATGTCTGGCATTTTAGGCACAAAAATGGGTTTAACACTTCACATCTACCTCACTTGAGTGGATGTACGACCACGAGCGGAGCTTCAAAACAAAAGCCCTTGCGGTCGCAGGTTCCAGTCACTTTGGGGTTACATGCCACTTGCAGAATATTTGAGAGAGTTGGGGAACGAAATTCGGCACTTTGTAGGCACAAAAAACACAATTGTAGTTAAGACAATTTTAGGTTCTTGTTTCGACTGCTTATAACTGCTGACGTTAATGCTTCCAGCGACCAGTTGCGACCAGCAAATCACTGGAGACCACTGAAAAACATACCTTCCGGTGCGGCCAATACTAGTGTGAAGGAAGATGTTCCACGAACTCGACAGAGTTTTCAGTTTTACCACTTTCAAACACTCGCGACCGACGATTTAATTTGGTCTAGTACGGAGACACCGCGCGAGAAGGAGCAAGCACATCAATAACACGGTTCGATTCCCAATCCAGCCAGAGATTCAGCAAACTTTTAAAAAATCACCACGAATGAAACAACGATTCATATAATGATACAAAAACTTGACAGTGCCCAGCAAATGCTCGCAGGGGTGTATTTTTTTTTCTATAGTCTATAAAGAATATTTCATGAAATATTTCCGTTTTGTTTTTATGATTCACAGTATCGTTAAAAATATGATAAAGCAATCATAATATGAATAATAGTGCAAAAATTTTGTTCGAGAAAAATGGCATTTTTGAATGGTAACGATACTTAACAACCCATTCGGTCCAAGGGCGTAGCCAGAGGGGGGCAGGGGGGGCCGTGCCCCCCCCCCCTGGCTGCCAGATTTTTTTTTAATTCGAGCCGACTCTAAGATTATCAATAATTCAAGAGTTTCAGAAAAAATATTTAAAAAAAACTATTCTCTAGACTATTTTAATAATTGAAGTTTTTATCTACAATTATCAAATCTTTTTTTCTTGAGAATCGCAGGAAATTTCGTCAAATATTTCTCCAAGAGATCCACTTCAATCTTATCATAGAATTTAACGAACTAACAAGCTTGAGTGAATGGTTAAATTTTGTGATGTTTATTCATGGAATACAAAAACAGCAGGCTCAGTTTCTGGTAGGGAAAAACTTTGTAGTATTATATGCTGTTATAGAGTGCAGTTATGTGCTACTGCTACACGAATTTTCACTTGTATTCAGTTCAAACAAACGTCATGCTAAGAGAATAATACCTGAGATTTCTTTACAAATTCTTTCAAGGACATCTCCTGAAATTCCTTTGGGCATTTATTCAGGAACTTTTCCAGGGATTCTTTTAGAAATTCCTCAAGGGACATGTCCAGGAGTTTCTCTTTCGTGAATTCTTCCATGGAAATCTTGCAAGATTCAGATTGTTTTTTTTTCAGGGTTTGTTCCAAGAATTCAAGAATTCCTCCCACGATTCCTTCAGATTTTTTTACAGATATACTTCTGCAAGAATACATTGATGAATTTCTTCAGGAATTTTCCATAGCTTCCTTCAGTGATTCTAGCATGGATTGCTCTTGAGAGGTTTTCAAGAATTCCTCTATGAGTTTCACCAGGCATTCCTCCGGGAGTTTCTCCTGGGATATCTTTAGAAGTTGCTCCAGTGATTGTTCCAGTGCTTTTTTCGATGATTCCTCCAGGAATTTCCAGGAAGTGCTTAAATCATTTTACAAAACATTCTTTTGGGAGTCCATCCAAAGATTCCAACCATAATTCGTCCAAAAATTATTGCAGACATAGATGCCTTCATTTTTTTTTTCCTACAGAAATTCTTCCAGGAATTTGTTAAGAAAGCTTTCCTGGGATTTCCTAAGGAATTCATCATGGGATTGCTTCCGGGATTCCTCCAGGTTTTCCTTGAAGCATTCCTCCAAGGATTCACCCGGGAATATCTTCTCCTTTCTCCTGGGGTTTTTTCAGGAACTGCTACAGGGATTCCTCAAGGAGTTCTTCCACGAACTCTTCTTAAAATTCCTTCAGGATTTCTCCAAGGATTCCATCTGCAATTTCTTCAGAACTTTTTACTGGGATTCCTCAATGAATTTCTTCAGAGATTCCTCTAAGAATTATTCCAGGGATCCTCTGGGAATTGTTGCAATGATTCCACTAAAAATTCATCCAAGGATTAATTCAGAAATGCATATAGAGATTTCTCCAGGAATTCCTCCAGGAATTCTTCAAGAGATTCCTCCAGGAGTATTTCTAGAGATTCCTCCGTTAATATCTACGGGCATTCTTCTAGGATATCCTCCAGGGAATCCTCCAAGAATTTCTGCAGGGCTTAACTCGGGACTTCCTTCTGTGATTCTCTCTGGTGCAACCTATTTTAAAACATCCTCCAGGAACTATTTTTAGGGTTCCTCCAGCAATTCCTTCTTGTATTTTTAAGGAACTTTTCCAGGAACTGCTTAGGGATTCCCTTAGTAATTCCTCTTGAAATTGGTTCCGGGATTCCTTCTGGAGTTTCTTCATAAACTCTTCTAAAGATTCCTCCCGAATTTCTTCAAGAATTCCATCTGCGATTTTTTCAGGAATTATTTCTGGTATTCCTATACGAACTCCCTAAGAGATTCATCCACGAATTTCTTCAGGAATTCCTCTAGGAATTATTCCAGGAAATCCTTCAGGAATTCCTTCAGAAATACTTCCAGGATTTTTTTCTAGGAATACCTTCTGGATTTTTTCCAGAAATTCCGCTAAGAAATCTTCCAGTATTCCCTCCAGGAATTGCTACATGCATTCCTCCAGGAATTGCTACATGCATTCCTCCAGGAATTGTACCAAAAACTCCTCCAGGAACTTTTTTAGTGATTTTTCCAGGGATTTCTTCAGAAATTCGTTCGAGGATTTCTCCAGGAATTACTCCAGAGATTTCTCTAGAAATCCCTCCGGGAATTTCTTCAGAAATTTCTCCCAGAGCTCCTCTAGAGATTCCCCCAGATATTCATCCAGAAATTGTTGAAGGAATTCCTACAGAGATTCCTCCTGAAATTCGTGCCAGGATTCCGCCAGCAATTCCTCCAGGATTTTATCCAGGAATTTCTACAAGAATTATTCCAGGAAATTTTCCAGGAATCACCCCAAGAATTTCTTCAGGAATTCTTCCAGCAATTTCTCTAGGAATCGATCCAGGAATTGCTCCTGGAGATCCTTCAGAAGTTATGTCAACAATTTCTCCAGGAATTTTTCCAGAAAATCTACTGGTGATTTTTTCAGAAATTCTTTCAGGAAATTCTCCAGGAATACCCTCAGAAATTTTTCAGGGATTCCTTAAGGAAATCCTCCGAATATTCCTGCAGGAAATCCTCCGAAGATTCCTCCAGGAAATTCTCTAGGGATTTCTTCAGAAATTCTTCCAGGAAATTCCTTGAGGAATACCATTAGTAATTTTCAGGGATTCCCCCATGGACTTCTTAACAAATTTCTTCTAGGATTGCACCAAGGATTTCTTCAGGAATTTCTTCGAAGATTTATCCTAGAATTCCTCCAGAAATTTCGCTAGAAATTCCTCCAGGATTTTCTCAAGGGATTTTTTTCAGAAATAGAAAAATAATAGAATAGAAATTTCCCATAATTTCTCTAGAAATTCATCCAGTAACTCTTCCAAGAATTCCTCTAGAGTTTCCTCCAGAAATTCCCAAAGGAATACCTCTAGGAATTTCTCCAGGCATTCCTCCAGGGTTTTATTCAGGAGTTTCTCCAGGAACTTCCCTAGGAATTAACCCAGGATTTTCTTCATGAATTCCCCCAGGAATTTCTCTAGGAATTGCTCCTGGACATCTTTCAGAAATTATGTCAGCAATTCCTCTTGGTATTTTGCCAGGAATTTCTCCCGAGATTCTATTAGAAATTTCTTAAGGGATTCCTCCACAGATTTCTCCATGGAATCTCTTCAGGGAATTCTTTGAAGTTGAAGATTCCTCTAGGAAATCCTGCAGAAGTTTCTCCAAGGATTCTTCCAGAAAATCCAGGGATTTTTTCAGAAATTCTTCCAGAATATTTTCCAGGGATACCTTCAGGAATTTTTCAGGGATTACTCCAGGAATTACACCAGGCATTAATCAAGGAACTCCATCATAAATTATGTCAGTAATTCATCCAGGAGTTACTCCAGGAAATCCTTCAGAGATTCCTTCAGAAATTCTTCCAGAATTTTTTCTTGGAATACCTTCTGGATTTTTTCCAGAAATTCCATCAAAAAATCTTCCAGTTTTCCCTCCAGAAATCGCTACAGATATTTATCTAGGAATTCCTCTAAAAACTCGTCCAGGAACTTCTTCAGAGATTTTTCCACGGATTTCTTGAGAAATTCGTTCGAGGATTTCTCCAGGAATTCCTCCAGAGATTTCTCTTGAAACCCCTCTGGGAATTTCTCAAGGGATTTTTTCAGTAATTTCTCGCAGAGCTCCTCTATAAATTCCCCAGAAATTCATCCAGAAGTTGTTGCAGGAATTCCTCTACAAATTCTTTCAAGGATTCCGCCAGCAATTCCCAAAGGAGAACCTCCAAGAATTCCTCCAGGATTTTATCCAGGAATTTCTCCAGGAACTCCTCCAGGAAATTCTCCAGGAATTACCCCAAGAATTTCTTCAGGAATTTCTCCAGTAATTTTTCTAGGAATTGATCCAGGAATTGCTCCTGGACATCCTTAACAGAAATTATGTCAACAATTTCTACAGTATTTTTTCCAGAAATTCTTCTAGAGATTTTTTTAAATTCTTCCAGGAAATTTTCCAGGAATACTCTCAGGATTTTTTCAGGGATTCCTCCAGGAAATCCTCCAAAAGTTCCTCTGAGGAAATTTGCTGGAAATCCTCTAGGGGTTTCTTCATAAATTCTTCCAGGAAATTCCTGGAGGAATACCATTAGTATTTTTCAGGAATTCCCCCAGGGACTTCTTTACAAACTTCTTCTAGGATTTCCCCAGAGATTTCTTCAGGTAGTCCTTCGAGGATTTATCCAAGACTTCCTCCAGAAATTCCGGAAGAAATTCCTCCAGGATTTTCTCAAGGGACTTTTTAGAAATAGTAAAATAATAGAATAGAAATAGAAATCTCCCAGAATTTCTCTAGAAATTCATCCAGTAATTCTTCCAAAAATATCTCTTAGAGATTCCTCCAGAAATTTCAAAGAAATACCTCTAGTAAATCCTCTAGGTATTCCTCCAGGATTTTATCCAGGAATTTCCCCAGGAATAACCCCAGGAATTTCTTCAGGAATTTCTCCAGGAATTGTTCCTGTCAGCAATTCCTCTAGGTATTTGTTTTTTTCTCTAGGTTTTGGCATTTCTCCTGAGATCTCCATTAGGAATTGCTTAAGGGATTCCTCCAGAGATTTCTCCATGAAAAATCTCTTCAGGAAATCCTCCAGAAGTTTCTCCAAAGATTCTTTCAGGAAATTCTTTATGGATTTCTTTAGAAATTCTTCTTGAATACTCTCCAGGAATACCTTCAGGAGTTTTTCATGGATTCCTCCATTTATTCCACCAGGGATTCCTCCAGAGATTCCTCAGGGATTTCTTTACAAATTTCTTCAAGGAAACCCCCAGGGATTCCTTTAGGAATTCCTTCGAGAATTTCTCCAGGAACTCCACCAGCAATTCTGCTAGAAATTCCTACAGGAATGTCTCCAGGGATTCATTCAGGAATAGAAAAATAACAGAAATAGGAACAGAAATCTCTCAGAATTCTTCTGGAGATTCCTCTAGATGTTCATCTAGTAATCTGGGAATTCCCCCAGGAACTTTTCCAGAAATACCTCCAGGAAATACTTCAGGAATTTCTTCCGCAATTCCTTTCGGAATACTCCTGGCATCGTTCAGGAATTATGTCAACAACTCGTTCAAGAATTTCTCCTGTAAATCCTCTAGGGATTTCTTCAGAGATTCTTCCAGGAAATTCTCCAGGAATACTTTCAGGAAATTTTCAGTTGTTCCTCCAGACATTCCTCCAGAGATTCCTCCAGGAATTACTTCAGGGTATTCTTCACGAATTTTCCGAGGGATATTCCCAGATATTCCATCAGGGAAATCCTCCAAAGGTTCTTTCAGGAAAGTAATTCTTTTCAGAAATTTCTCCAGCAATTCCTCCCAGAATTCCTCTGGGGATTTCTTCAGGAATTTCTCCTGGAATTCTCCCAGGGATTGCTCCAAAAATTCACCCAAAAAATTGCTCAAGGAATTTCTCCAGGAATTACGCCAGGAATATGCTCAGAAGTTTCTACAAGCATTCCTCCAAGGATTCCTTCACAAATTTCTCTAAGATTTCCTCTAGATATTTTTGAAGAGATTTATTATGAAATTTTACTAGGGATTCCGCCCAGAATTTCCTTCAAGGAATCCTCCAGAGATTTATCTAGGATTTCTTCTATGGGATTTCTTCATGAGATCTCTTCAGAAATTTCAAACAAATCAGAGCAAAATAATGCACGAGTAAATAAAAACCCTTATCTTCCAGAAATTGATCACCGCATTTAGGCAAGCTTTTTTTAACGTATTGTACAAAATACATACAACACCGTGGCTGCTGAAGGGTTAAATAAAGCTTTTAGAATATAATGTTATTATATTCTATTTCATCGTGTTGCGTTTAGTTATAAAAGCTAATAGGTATATATTTACTAAGGGTGCTTGCACCCCCCCCCCCTGACCGAAAAGCTGGCTACGCCCTTGATTCGGTCTATCATTAAAACCCCGTATATGATAGCAAGTAGCATCAATATGATTCATCGTATCATCGATTTATAATCCAGTTTATGATAACACGAATAATAAGAAAATGATAGCCCGTATGGCTTATGTATGACACAGTTTTATTCGGGAAGGGCAACTGATTATCTCGGATAAACGCAAGGTCCACTGCACCATTGCTCCAGTTAGTGCGGGAACTTACTGGTGGCACTCCTAGCTGGGCTGTGACATTTTGGAAGTGGTTCCGTATCGCTTGTACAAAGTTGCTTCCGGATGTGTGAAATTTCTGAAGAGGCCCAGTAGAGCCCCCGCCACGCATAGGCTTACTCCGCTTTAGCAATCCGTTTTCCCCGGTGTTCGATTCCCTCCCGGTGCCAAAGATGGGAAGTCCACACTGACTGGTGTGTGGATATGGTTTGCTTAGGAAAGAAACCTAGGCTCCCACCTGACTCTCAGAAGGGGATGTTCACACTAAGATTCAGATGTTCCAGCTCAGTAATTTTTTCACTGAGTTCAGTATTTTTTCCATCTTTTTACTGAGTTTTCAACAGCAGATTTATTTCGGTACACTCGGTTATCGTATTTACCGTTCACCAGTAACGATATTTACCGTGCTTCAGTAACTTTTGACAGTTTGTGAGCTGAGCTCGGTAACTCATTTACAGAATATCCGCAAAATAAATAACCGAGCGTACCGAGTTAAATCTGCTGTTGAGAACTCAGTAAAAAGATGGGAAAAATACCGAGCTGATCTTAGTGTGTTCGTCAAGCCCCTAGACTCCCGTCCATGCTGCTCCTGTGTTCCTCGGCATTCGGAAGAGGGCCAAGGGGGTTGCCAGGAAATTCCCGGAGAGCCCAAAAAGGGTGTTCCAACGGTCTTCAGAGGCGTTTCCGGAGGTCGTTTCAGGGGAATTTCAGGAGTCTTGTAATGGCGTTCCGACAGGTTTCGTTGGCTTTTCAATGGGATTGAGGGGTTTTCAGAGAGCAATTCAATGGAGTCTCGAGAGCCTTTAAATGCAGTTTCAAGGGGTTTCATGGCTGTTTCAAGGGCTTTTGGAGAGTTTCAGGGGGTGTCAGGAGCCCGGAGTGTGCAAATCGGGTGAAGACGGCAGAACACGTGCTCTTCGAATGCCCGCGCTTTGCGGAGCAGAGGTAGAGCATGTGGGAGGTATGCGCTAGGGACACTACTCCCGACAACATAGTTGAGCGGATGTTTACGGGGGGTGGACGACAAGTGCGGTACACCGTATCGGCCACGGTATCCACAATCGTGCTTCTCCTCAAGAGAAAATGGCGGGCCGACCAACAGTTAGTCGAGTTGGTCCCCTAGAGAACAGCTATACGTGATAGCTGACGTTTAATGAAGAGAGTGTGTAAGTACGGTCCCTCCCTCCATGAAGTCATCCCTAACGGGCGTAGCACGGAGGCAAGATAAGGTAGTGGCAGAATAAGGTTTTTTAAGGTGTTGCCAACCATCAGACTTCCTCATTTCATAAAAAGGGGGTGTCAGGAACATTCAGGACCCCTGAAATTCTCTGCGACCTCCTGAAACGCCCCTGGATCCTCATGGGACCCCCTAAAAAGCTTCTGAAATCTCCTGGTACCCCTCTCAGACCCCGGGAAACTTTCTAAAACGACTGTGAAACCCCCTTGGACACCCCGGAGACCCCCTGAAGCACCCCTGAGAGCCCACTGATATATGTTACCCTCTACTGGCATTTACCAGATTTTCTGGAATGTAATCAACTTACATAAAAACTTGTAATTAGAAGGCACAGAATGTTGCTAATTGACAAATTGGAAGATGAATTTGTGAAAAAAAAAGTCATTACCTCTTCTGTGGCTTGGTTGATTAAAGCGCCGGTCTAGCGAATACGGAGTCGTGGGTTCAAATCCCACCAGAGCGTGATTTTTTAACAAATTAATCTCTCAATTTGTCAATTAGCAACATTCTGTGCCTTCTAATGACAAGTTTTTATGTATGCCCCTGGAGCTCTCCTAAACCCCTCTGGAGTGTTCCTGAGAGCCCTATGAACGTCTCTGAGACCCTTTGAAACGCCCCTAAGAAAGTCTCGAAACCATTCTGAAACCCCCTTGGACCCACTGAGATGTCTTGATACTTCCTGGGAGCCTCTAAAACACCCATAAAATCTCTTATAACACCCCTGTAATCCCCTGAAGCGCCCAGAGACCAGGTTCTTAGAACCCCTTAAAACTCCGTGAGACCTCTTAAAACGCTCGTGAGATTTCCTGAATCGCCCCTGAGGCCCCCTGGGATCCCTAAAACTCCCCTGGGACCCCTAATATTCCCTGGCACCTCCTGGAATATCCTTGCCGCATAAACGCCCCAAGGCCCGCCTTTTCATAGATTCCGTCATTTTAGCATTTTCTTATGTACAATGTTGGTTCTAAATAACGCATGCTTTTTTTTTATGCAGCACATAAAAAAGGTTCATAGGGCAGATGGAATGACGGTCCCGGGGCTTGACGAAACCAAAACCCCTCTCCCCAGCCCCGCTTGTGAGTCAACCGCGTAGTCGCTTGCTAAGAATAGGACCACTACCCCAGTTCAAGTTGACAAGCGACCCGTGCCGAGGAATGAGTGATCGAGGGGGTGAAAGTGATTCTCGATCGTTAATGGAGCCTGTGGGGTACCTGGGCAGTGGGCACCCACCACAATATTTCGTCCCTTATCGCGTTAATGCAGGGCTCTGGCGTGGTGGATCTCCTTTCCCGTGCTACTCGTGGGATCCAAAAAAAAGTTTCAAAAATCAAAAATCTAGTGAAAGTAGTGATGAGGCCAACCCCTTCACGAGAAGTGGGTTGGATTTGTCTCCGTCAAGGAGAAGTGAGGAGGTAGGAGCACGCAGTGTCAGCGGCGAACCTTCGATTCATTCCTCGGCTAGCCTGCCGAGGAAGATAGTGGACGAAGCGGCAGAACCGGCGAAAGCAAAGGTTACGAAGTCTACTCAGACGGTGGGCTACGCTTTCGCAGGTAGCCCAAAACGTGTGGCGGCCGTCAGGTGAGGAGGTTACCAACCTCGAAAGCCGGCAGTAATGCCAGTAAGTCGGACCCTAGCCAGGCGTTCCGGAAAGCTGGGAAAGCCTGGTCCGTCCCGGATGGAAGGGAATAGGGGATTGCGACCGTCGTTAGACCTTCAGCAACCACATAGTATAGAGGACCTCCCTTCGACGAAAGGAAGCAAAAAAAACCGCTAGATGGGCAGGAGCGTAGGAACACCAAGCCTAAGAAACGTAGAAGAGCAGGTGCCAAGTGCGAGAAGGGTGATGCGCTCGTCATCAAGACTGAAGAGTCCAAATACTCGAACTTCTTGAAGGCGATGCGAAGTAACGCCAAGCTCGTGGATCTGGGAGTCGTACTCGTACGGGTGAAATGATCCTATAGCTCAAGCGCGACAAGGAGCGCATGGGCGGGCGTAGCCTACAAAAGTCTGGCAGAAGAGGTTCTTGGTGAAAGGGTCGCGGTGAGGGCTCTTACAGAGGAGGCGACTCTGAAGGTGAGGAACCTAGAAGAGCTCACCGAAGCGGAAGAGATCGTCACGGCACTGCGGCAACAGTGCGAGGTGTAGGTGACCACCGCAGCCGTTCGGCTACAGAAGGGCCCGGCAGGGACACAGGTAGCCATGATACAGCTACCTGTGGCGGACGCTAAAAAAAGTCTGCTAAAGTAGAAAAGTGGGCTGGACAGTATGCCAACTGACCTTGAATGAGCCACCGAAGGTTTGCTTCAGGTGTTTGGAACCAGGATACTAGTACTGGGACTATAAAGGCCCTGACAGGAGCAAGCTGGGTAGGAATGCCACAAGGCACAGGCTGCACGAGTGTTCAACTGTGGTCTGTGCCATGCCGGATCTCGGGTCCCGGAGATGCAATGGGCTGATTCCGATTGCCCCTTCTCCTATGTTGGTGTCAGAGTTGGTCCCAATTCCTCACTATCTGGGCTTTTTCTTTCCCCTCAGGTGTCTGTTGAGCAGATTCTATCCCGTCCCATCCGCCTTCAATAAACATAAAAAAGACGGACATTTGCTCAGTATGTCGATTTATATATGAGATTTTATTTCCCGAATTTTTCATTCAAAGTTGATTTTCGAAAAGAAATAATGACCTCTCGGTACAATTCTGTTGTCTGAGAAAGATAAAAATCGATAATCCACACCAGTGGTAAACCGAGCCACTGCCTCTTTCCGTCGAGTGCAATAATGCTTCAGTTCTTACACAACTTTCAGCATAGCTGTATGTTTAGTATACTAGTATACTAGTATCCTCGTCATCCTCCATCGCTGGATTGTCTTGGGCATTGTAGCGTCGCATCTCTTCGCCGGAGAGCATCAGCTGGATTTCCGCAAGAGTGGTTCCCTTGGTTTCCGGTACCACGAAAAATACAAATACGGCGCCGAGAAGTGATAGGCCAGAGAACAACCAGAACACTCCGGCAATGCCAAGGGCTTCCATAAGGTTATCGAAGAACTTCGTTATGAGAAAGGCAAGCAGCCAGTTGAAACCTCCAGCCAACGGGCTGACATAGGTCTTGACGTTGCTGGCGCTCAATTCACCGACCATAAGCAATGGAATAGGGCCATAACCGATGGAGTACGCACCGATAAAGAAGCATACGGCTAAAACCGGGATCCAGCTGTGGTTTTCCACGACGGTGACGTCATTTTTATTGAGCATGAAGTACACGGCGAGGACGAATGTGGAGATAGCCATGAAGAGGTCGGAGATCATCAGCAGTATTCGACGGCCGACCTTGTCGACGATAAAGGTGGTAAATACCATTGTGACGACCTGAATAGCTCCGACAATGGTCGTGTCAGCCGTGGCTTCCGCTGCGATGTTGGCATCATCGAAGATGGTTGACGTGTAGAAGATGACAGCGTTGATACCAGACAGCTGCTGGAAGAACATCAACCCTAGGCAGATGATCAACGCCCGGATGGTGGCACGTTGTTTGAAGCTTTGGAAGAAGGTGATAACTTTTTCGCAAATGTTTTCATCTCTGAGTTCTTCCATTCCGTCCCTTACATCGCTTACGCGATTTGGCTCGATCTAAAAGTAAAAATAGAAAACGAACCATGACTGAATAGGTAAATTTATGCTTTCCACGGTAGTCCTGTTCAATGAAGTAGGTTGACCATTGTTGAAGTTTCTGCATCCTTCTCTTACCCATTTGTTGACGAATAGAGGATGCAGCAACTTCAACAATGTCCAACCTACTTCATTGATCAGGACTAGTATTCTCATCTAGTTGGTTTAGAATGGATGTGCTTTAAAGTTACTTCAGCTAGAACTCTTCGGCAAAAGGTTAATGCAACCATAACAAATTGCAAATGCTCCATAGACAATCAAAAAGCGCTCCATAAAGAATAAATATATGTTCCATGGAAATGTGTAATGTTACCCATAAATATTTGAAAACGTTCCATACTTTATAAAAAATGTACCGGTAAAACAAAAAAAATCTCATCAAAAGTGAAATTTTGCACCAATAAATAATACTGAAATGCTCCATAATAAAATACAAATGCTCCATAGAAAAATGCAAACGCTCCATAAAAAATTAAAATTGTACCCATATAAAATTGAATATTGCTCCATAGAAAAATTAAATTGCACCATAAAAAATTGAAATTGCATCATAGAAAATAGATGAATGCTCCATAAGTATTAGCAAACTGCACCACATAAAACACAATTTGCTCCATAAAAAATTGAAAATTCTCCATAACTTTAAACATTAGCACCACCAAAGCAGTGCAATGTAAAGTAATTCAGTCCTGTCGAATTAAATTATGAGAATATGCTATCTATGGAGGATTTTCAATTTTTCATGAAGCAATTCATATTTTCTATGGTGCAGTTTGATAATACTTATGGAGAATTCATCTATTTCCTATGGTGCAATTTAAATTGTTTATGGTGCAATTTAATTTTTCTATGGAGCAATATTCAATTTTATATGGGTACAATTTTAATTTTTTATGGAGCATTTGCATTTTTCTATGGAGCATTTCAGTATTATTTATTGGTGCAAAATTACACTTTTAATGAGAAATTTTTATGTTTTACCGGTACATTTTTTATAAAGTATGGAACGTTTTCAATTAATTATGAATAACATAGCGCATTTTCATGGAACATATGTTCTTTCTTTATGGAGCACTTTTTGATTTTCTATGGAGCGTTTCTATTTGTTTATGGGTGCAATAAATAGGCTGCCAGAACTCTTCCTTTCCCATAAACAAGACTGCGTAAACATTTGAAATCAATGTGCTTGAAGCATTCAGTCTGGAGGGCAAGAGATTCATCAGAGAGCTTCACATTTACAAAGCCAGAGGAATTTATTCTAGAGAATTTATGGCGCCTTCGTCATTTTCCTCAGATATTAGCTTAAATGGTTCCCAAACAACTAATACTTACAAAATACTTAATCCCCGTCGGCATAAAGAAGATCAATAGGAACACAAACGGAGCCGCGCCGCAGATAATGCTCAGTAACTGGACGTCTACGGCGGCACTGACTTTATAAACGATCAGGATACCAATTGTAACCATCAACTGGTATAACATTCCCAGCTTGCCACGATTCCAAGATTGCGCGATCTCAGCTGTATAGGCCGGTGCGACAATACAGAATGGACCGCCTCCGGCTCCGAGGAAGAACCGCCCAATCAGCATCATGGACACGTTTTCCGCAAAGATAATCAAACACCACCCGACCAGATGCGGCAGAATCATGGCCAACAGGGCCCGCTTCCGGCCGATTATCTTCATCAGAAACTGAATCAAGATGCACATCATCGACGCACCCATGTTGGCCATCGACGCGATCCAGGAGAAGTCTTCGGTACTAACCGCGAACCCATAGGCCTTATTGCGCACCAACGGAACCTCCGTTGGAGAGGTCCACCCGAGGAAGACACCGGCCGCCAGGGCGCCTGCGGACACAGTCAGCAGGATGACAAATTGTGGCATATCCTCACCGGACTCACCGGCCAAGTGGTTCCCCACTAAGCAGGTTCGGCCTTCGTATTGCTGAAATGAAAATGGTTCACAAAATTAGTTGAAGTGTTTCATTTGCAATCAGAGTGTTGCGTGTAGTACTTCATCATTATCCGGATGTAAAGTGGCACCGTAAGGTCGAGACCCCGAAGACACTGATGGGGCTGGCGCTGCTGGGATAGCTGCGATGAGTGGAGTGCGCTCATTATCGGAACTTCTCATTTCGTCAGATATAAACTCGATCAAACTTTTAATGGCCGATACAACGCCGACTGCACACCAGTAGCAGTGGGGCCAATGCTCTTCCGAAGATGGACGCTCACTAATTACATCACATTCTAAGAACAACGCCCCCGTAGCTAACTTTGAAAAGCGTCAATCCGACATAGACAAACAGACGTACCACTTAGAACATACTACTTTAAAAGTTATCGTTGCGGAGAATGTTGTCGCCTATTGATAATTACGCTAAGTTTCACGAAACGCTCACACGATGGGAAAAGGGAGCAAACGTCAAACAGGTGAAAAAAGCGGAGCAGGTACTGCTAATGAGAAATTGACAAACTACAGAAAGCGCCAATCATCCTTAAACCATGTGAACGACGAAGCGTGACTGAAATGAGATGGCTGCTTGTCTGTTGTTTCATTATCATTTTTCAATAGGAATCAGATAAAATTTTATATCCAGCCGCCTTAACGAATTTAGAGAGACCCGAGCCAAAGCGGATAACATATTAGCTCTTCTGTGTCGAAAAACATGTTTATGCAATTCAGTATCATTATTTTTATTTTATAATAGGGTATTGTACCATTTGGGCAGGTGTACCTATTTTGGGCACTTGCCGCTAAAACTAAGTCAATTTCAAACCGATTGATTTGAATTTTTGTACACAGTTAGATACTGTACGTGCCTAACTCTATACAAAATTTCAAATCAATTGGTTTGAAATTGACTTAGTTATAGCGGCAAGTGCTCAAAATAGGACACCTGCCCAAATGGTACAGGACCCTACTCATTTCAGTATCATTATGACCTAGTTTTCCGTGCCGGTTGATTATGCAACTAAAATGGGTTGCATAATGAAAAAAAGTTGCATAATGTTCATAATGCAACCCATTCGAGTTGCAATACGAACATTATGCAACTCAAATGGTTTGCATTATGAAAAAATCATTGCACGAGTCGTACCTTTATCCAACGAGGCTTGGCTAGTTGGATAAATACGAAGAGTGCTGAAAAAATCGAGTTTTGCAACGAGTTCCATACAAAATTTTATGCAATGATTTTTTTTTTCCATAATCCAACCCATTTGAGTTGCATATTGTTCATAATGCAACTCAAATGAGTTGCATTATGAACATTATACAACTATTTTTCATAATGCAACTGATTTCAGTTGCATAATGAAACAGTTTGGAAAAAATAGGCTATTATGATACCAAAATGAGTTACATGAAATATAAATTATGTTACTGAATTGCATAAAATGTTGTATGAAACTCGTTGCAAAATTGGATTTTTCAGCACTCTTCGTGCTGAAAAAATCAACTTTTTACTGCTCGTTACATAAACAACTATATCATCATTTTAAAAACTTATATTTCAAAGCTTCACCAATACTGAGGCTCCAATAAGCCTCAAATCTCAAAGGGATGTGGAACCACTTCGGCAGTGGCTGCTATTTTGGGCACTTTTTCGGTATTACTCAGTTATTTCAAACCAATTGACTTGAATTTTTGTACATAGACAGATACAATGTACAGTTCAACGCGTACAATAAAATCAAGTTAGTTGATTCATTGGAAATATGTACAGTACGAATGCAACCTTAGTCGATAATTTTCATCTCATAGACAGACACCCGTTGGAATAGGGGTGTTCGATTGCAACTCTAGTTATCGGTGGTGGCGCCTTACTCGTACCTTCCAAAACCCATTTCAACCATATGTGACATGTGGATGAATATTTTACTTTCATACGTTTAACAAAAATCCACTTCATGGCACCAGAAATCTTATCGTTTATCTGGCTGTTTATTTTTGCGTTGCGTTGCGTTGCGTGGTAACGGAGTAATTCGTAGATTGCATACTGAAAGTTGTCATGTTAAAACTTTTATGCAATTCAGTATCATAATTTATATTTTATATAACTCATTTTGGTATCATAATGCCCAATTTTTCCGATCTGGTTCATTATGCAACTGAAATGAGTTGCATAATGAAAAATAGTTGTATATTGTTCATAATGCAACTCATTTGAGTTGCATTATGAACATTATGCAACTCAAATGGGTTACATTATGAAAAAAATCATTGCATAAAATTTTGTATGGAACTCGTTGCAAAACTCGATTTTTTCAGCACTCTTCGTATTTATTCAACTCGGCAAGCCTCGTTGGATAAATGTACGACTCGTGCTGAAAAAAACAACTTTTTGCAACTCGTTACATAAATAACTATAATACTCCTATTCTAATTGCTTATGGAATGCTATTTGGGAAGGAATAGCTATCCAACCAGAGGTTGAAGTAAGAAAGACATGAGAACTTCCATTGCCGGCCACGCCCATCTTCTCCGTTACGAGGATAGAAAAGGATGTGATTATATGACACCTACTTTACAAGAGGTCAGCGACTCACCGACACTCCCATAGGTGTCAAGGAGTTGGATATTTGGAATGGGGTGATTTGGGAATCACTATGAGCGAGTGATGCGACAAGATTCAGATTGTGTAAGTGTATTTGTGTTAATCATGTAGATATGTTGTAGTGAGTGAGATTGTTTAAGTATATTTAAACACCAACGTTGGGAGTGACATAGCTAAGAAATTTTGTCACTCCATGGGCCTTTTTGCTTCAGGGATGGGGCACAGGCATTTACACTGTGTCCTGGCTAACAAGCCTAGGCTTAACCGCCATTGATCGGTCTCTGAAACGATAAGAAACACGTTATGGGGATGGGAAAGGATTGTAGGGAAGGGATAACCATTTATCGAAATGCCAGCGACTCACCGACGCTCTCGAAAATAGAAAGGAAATGGGATTGTGGTACAGGAATGGTCAGGAGTTCAGTATGATTAAGCTATGCCTTATATTTGAAGCTTGATATGTTAAAAACGGTCGCTTTAGTTGATTGATACTAAAGCAGCAATTAGAGCAGTTTGGAGTAGATATTCATACCTACTTGATAGAAATTGATTATTTTGATAGAGCAGCTCATGTAATGTATTTTTTTTTTCAAAGAAATCCACAAATTATTGCGTTGAGTAATTTATAAAATATAAAAAGGAACAGACTCACCAGATTTTCCAATTCTCAGGTCCTTTCTATTGCATACCATGTTGAAAATGTCGTGTTTTTCCTCTTCTGGATCATATGAGATGAACGACTACCTGTAGAAATTCCCGTTGGAGTCCCGAATGAGTTCAGGAAGATATCCTGAAAGAATTCCCAGAGGAACCCAGGGCAAATCCACGTTGAAATCCTGAAGAAATTCCGGAAACGGTCCTGGAAAAAAAAATCCCAAAGAAGGAATCGCGAAAGAATCACCCAAGAAATTCCAGAAAAAAAAGGTCCGAAAGAATCCTCGATGGAATCCTTGGACATTCCCATTGAAATTCTTAGCTTAGCTTAGACTGAATGCACATATGCTTGCTAAAAACTGCGCCGGCCACCTCCTTGCAGTCAGGTTGGGAGAGGGAAGGAATATTATGAGAAAGTTGTAAGAACGGTTGTTTGTTAGTAAGGAAGGTATCGTTGGATCGGAATTCACGGAAAAAATTAGCCACATTTACTCGAATTTCTTTCGCGCACCGATCGCGATGCCACCTTTACCGTAAAAAAACTTATCCATAGAGACCAGGGGCAAAAAAAAAACAACGGACGCGGATTAAACATAAACCATCATTATTGAAACCACTACTGCGCTCTAACTCCGGGCGTCTACTTGATTTTAATTGGAGCAAACTCACCGGCTTTTCTACATAACAATGGATTTTACTACACAGCTTCCTGCACCTGGTCATCCGTCTTGCTCCAAAACCCGTCGAAATTTCCGCTGCACACCAAATTTACTCCTGCACACCATTACATGCACTAATTTTCACAAGTTTTATCTAATTAAGTCGAACTTATGCATTCATATGTATGATACAATTTGAATATTCTAAAATGGGACGAAAAGACTAAAAAATGACGGAAGTGAAAATTTTCACTCCCGCCAACAAGCGCGGCACACTACGATTCCATCTTATCGTTTATCTGGCTGTTTATTTTTGAGCTTTAAACTCCAAAAAAAACACCTTTTGAATTTTGAGCCGCCATTTCGGATGGAGTCAGCCATCTTGCAAATTATGGTCGCTTTTTGCCTTTCTCGTACACCAAGGTGTACCGAAAGGCTATATAATCACTCCAAAAACGAAAATTTGATAGAGCCCCCGGAGGGGTCAAGTGTTATATACCAATCGACTCAGCTCGACGAGTTGAGATGATGTCTGTGTGTATGTATGTGTGTGTGTGTATGTGTACAAAAAGGTCACCTCATTTTTAGATAGTAAATATGAACCGATTTCAACGACCGATGGTTCATTCGAAGCGGTATATTGCCCCATTGTTTCCTATTGAAAATGGTTCAGATCGGTCCAGCCGTTCCGGAGTTATGGCCATTTAGGTGTTCCGGACCGGTACCCCAGGAAGGGGCCAGATATGAAAATGCAACAAACCCATGCATGCGACCCATCAAACCACTGCATTTTCGATTATCTGATGAACGGGAAGTAGAAAAATAGTCTTAGACTATATCTGAATCGGTAGTGTTTCGGAACCGGTTCCGGGTGTCCCGCCGGAAGTGGCCAGATATAAAGGTGAACATAACCCATGCATGCGACACGTCAAATAGCGGCATTTTCGATAACCAGTTGAATGGTGAGCAGGAAAGTAGTTTCAGACTATATTTGAACCGGTAGTGTTCCAGAACCGGTTCCAGGTGTCCCGCCGGAAGTGGCCAACTAAAAAAGTGAACCAAACCCATGCATGCGACACATCAAAGAGCGGCTTTTTCGATAACCTGATGAACGGTAAGCAGGAGAGTAGTTTCAAACCATATCTGTACCGGTTGTGTTCCGGAACCGGTTCCAGGTGTCCCGCCGGAAGTGGCCATAAAAATAGTGAACCAAACCCAGGCATGCGACACACCAAATAGCGACTGTATCGATAACCAGATTAACGGTAAGCAGGAAAATAGTTTCAGCACATATCTGAACCGGTTGTGTTCCAGAACCGGTTCCAGGTGTCCCGCTGGAAGTAGCCAATTAGAAAAAATCAAACCCAGGCATGCGACACATTGAATTGCGGCTTTTGCGATAGCCTGATGAACGGTAAGCAGGAAAGTAGTTTCAGACTATACTAGAACCGGTAGTGTTTCAGAACCGGTTCCAGGTGTCTCACCGGAAGTGGCCAACTAAAAAAGTGAACTAAACCCATGCATGCGACACATCAAACAGCGGCTTTTCCGATAACCAAATGAACGGTAAGCAGAAAAATAGTTTCAGCCCATATCTGAACCGGTTGTGTTCAGGAACCGGTTCCAGGTGTCCCGCTGGAAGTGGCCAATTAAAAAAATTAACCAAACCCAGGCATGCGACACACAAAATAGCGGTTGTATCGATAACCAGATGAACGGTAAGCAGCAAAATAGTTTCAGACCATATCTGAACCGGTTGTGTTTCGGAATCGGTTCCAGGTGTTCCGCTGGAAGTGGTTAACTCAAAAAGCGAACCAAACCCATGCATGCGACACATCGAACAGTGGCTTTTTCGGTTCAGTTTCAGACCATATCTGAACCGGTTGTATACCGGAACTGGTTCCAGGTTTCCTGCCGGAAGTGGCCAACTAAAAAAGTGAACCAAACCTTTGCATGCAACACATCAAAGAGCGGCTTTTTCGATAACCAGATGAACGGTAAGCAGTAAGATAGTTTCAGTCCATATCTGAACCGGTTGTGTTCCGGAACCGGTTCCAGGTGTCCCGCCGGAAGCTCGATAACCAAATAAACGGGTAGCAGTAAAATAGTCTTTAACCTAAGCTCTGACCACACCTAAGATTACCGGCAGTGTTGCAGAATCATGATCAGATGCATCGCTGAAATTACAACAAAACAAAATCGATGCAAGCGATACATATGCGTAAACGAACAAAATCTTGATAAAAATTTAAGCGATCTTGTCAAATCCCACCATTTTCCTGTGGCGTAATTATACAGTAGGATGGATCAACGTTGTATGGAAAAATTTTAATTTTATAGCAATCTCCTTTTGATTGCCGGGGCCCGTGGCGCAGTGGCTACACGTTCGCTTCATAAGCGGATGGCCATGGGTTGAATCCCAGCCCCGGCACTTCGTCAGTTGCTATTCCCCCCGAGAGCGGCTGGCATTTAATCCTCTTCTGAGCTCTCATAGCTCAAACGGACCCGGATAATTGGATATCGATGAACGGCAACCCATAATGGACGACCCCCAATCGGATTGGAAAAGGAACAACAGTCATACATCATTTCATCATCGTGCTCATCATTCTACCAAGGACAGGGTAGAAAAGTGAAAGCAGCACAAAGGCAAACCACTTCGATATAGTTGAATAAGAATATAATAGAATACATTTAAGCACTGTACAAGTGTAAGTGCAGCCGCCAATTGGAATCGCTCACGTAGTGCCTAGTGGACAAATGAGCTGTAAAAAAGGTTAAGTGGTTAAGAATAAAAAAAAAATACTGCGCACAATTTTGATGCAACTGGTTGAGCCATCGCGCTCTGTAACACGGTTGAAATTTGAATGGGTTTTATTATAGGAAATTTTACTTGCTTGCACTTTTTTGTCAAATTTTACATGAATCTTATACTGCCGTTCCACGCCCAATTATCCCATGTTATATGGGAATCCCATATAACATGGGATAATCATGCGTAGAACGGCAGTATAACCAATGATAATAAAGTAAAGGCTAAACTGTGCAGAAAAAAAATGCTGAAATGTCTGGATAATGTTCGGCATCCAGTGCTAGTGAAGGTGGTCAAGCAGTCAACTGAGAGGTTTAATATTATTCTGCTCTGCTTATACGTTTAACATAATACATAACATAGGGATATGAGCCATCAATAAGTTTCCAAATTCGATTATGGCTTTGATAAGGTTCTTGCTTTTCTGAACAAAGCTGACACAAATTTCGATTTTCTCTTAAGTCATTGATTTGATTTGTCTTTATTAGAGAGACTTTCAGCCCTTGGCTGGTTCGTCTCTCTCTTAAGTCAAGAGGGGTCCCCCCTTGGAAATTTTGGGTCGGAATTCAACATTTTGAGGAAGGGCACAAATGAATAAACCAATATTTTTTTAAATTTTAAGGTGAAGAGTCCTCCAGAAAATTTCTTACCAAACCCGATGAATTGAGCGGTTTTTCTTAATTGTTTGAGAATTTTTTTCATCAAATACATTTATTATTTATCAACTCCACCCCCTCATTGACGAACGAGCACTGTGACAAAAGAAGAAAACGAAATTTGTTCCATTCTAGAGTATTTTTCAGGAACACTTCGGCTTATGGCGACGGAAATATCTTAGAGTATATATTCGACGAGAAAGGCGCTATCACAACTAGGTGGATTAATCTGGGTTTTTTTAATCCAGACTTCTTCCCTATGCCATGTATATCCACATTGAACGGGTTTGGAGCCTAAAACTCCATTAAACAGACGCCATATTGAATTTGGAGCCGCCGTCTGGGATTTTACACCACCATTTTGGATATTCTTGTCGCCATTTTTGGACTCTGGACATCTTTCCCAAGCCTAAAACTCCATAAAAAACCGCAATATTGCATTTGGAGCCACCATCTTGGATTTAGGACCGCCCTTTTGAATATTTTGGTCGCCATCTCTAGCCTTCAGTCATCGTACCCATGTTAAATATACACACGTCGCATGGTTTTGGAGCCTTAAACTCCATTAAACAGCCACCATCTTAAATTTTCAGCCGCCATCTTGGATTTGAGACAACTATCTTGGAAATTATGGTCGCTGTTTTTGGTCTCCAGACATCTTCCCCACCACAAATATTCCTATATTACATGTGTTGAATATCAAATAGTTCAAAATGACTCCATTCTACGGTATCATAGCTTAAGCATTGTATTGTCCGTAAACTAACGGTAAAATCATGTGCCTTCCAAATTAGAAAGCCACTTTGGCCTTGATAATCTATATTCTTTTGTATAATTGATTATATACCACGCTATGTATTAGCCTAACACTAATTTAAGCCTATGCACTAATACTTGAAACCTGTACCCTATAAAACCAAACCCCCATCCCTGAATACAAGTCAGTCTTCTTCAACCAGTGAAACAGTGAATCTCGCACGCGCCGCATTTCTAACCGCAATCCGAAAACCCCAGTTTTACGCGAGTGTTGGTCTCCCAGTGTCTGCCGCTGCCGTTTTCCATCCACTCTGAAATCGAAGGTCGGTCCGCGAGTCTCCAGTAAGTGAGTTCGGGATCGGGAAAAATACTGTGCCAGTTGAACAAAGTGGTCCTTCGAACCGGATCGTTGGACAATTGACCAGTGCAAAAAACGGCAAAAGTGCAGAAAGATCAAACAGCGTCAGTGTACCCGACCCACCACGTGGCCAGATCATTTTCGTAAGCATGCTGCATACGCGACGGTAGTGTGGGAAGCGTGGCTCGAAGCGAGGGAAGAAAAAGAGAGCGTGAAGAGAGTGCGCGTCACGAGAGTCGCTCAGCCACAGAATTAGTGCGCGTGTGTACGAGGGAACCACGTTGTCCGTGGAAGCGTGATCGGTTTGCGCAGAGGGGAAGTGCGCTTACAACGTGGAAGCGATTTTCGATACCACGCTGGTTGAGTGTGCGTCGATAGGCACCAACCACGCGTTCGCGAAGAAGGCTAGTGCAATAGCGACAACATTTTGGTGATAGTGACGTCGGCGTGGCTGAGCGTGTCAGCAGCCTATCAGTGTACTCGCGCGTAGTGGCATTTTTCTCGCTTGTTAGTGGTCAAAATTTCTCTCTGGTTCTGTCGGATGAACCAGACACCGGTACGATCACTACAAGCCAACCGGAGCCTCTACGCGCCAACGGAAATTGCAAACGGTGAGACTGCAAGTCGAATCTCTGTGTTGTCGCTAATTCGTGTCGTTGTCGTCGGCGTGGCTGAACCGTCAGCAGAAGAACGTTGAAGTGTTTGTGCCGTGGTAGAATTTTTTCGCTTGTTGAAGACCAAAATCACTTCGCTGGATCTGTGGGATGATCCAGAAACCCGGTCGGTCTTCACAAGAAAACCGGAACTACAAAGTGAACACGTGTTAGTGGACGATTTTGAAGATAATTGTGCGAATCTGTGAAAAGTTCCCGAGATCGTTGTGTTGGTGTGACGACCGTCAGTACCGGCACTGCAGCGAGTACAGCAGAGATTTCCCCTCTTGCTGGCATTCAACTAGCTGCGCCGCTTCATCCAGCGAGAGCGGCCACGAGGAGAAGAGCAGCAAGCACATCGGTTGCGTAAGTACCCCGCTTTTTTCCTATTCTTTGCACACGACATCGCGAAAGCCTATCGGTTGGCTCGTCGCGTTTCGCTACATTTTCGTCGCTCGCCCCGGTTCGGTAGAGTCAACCCGCGCGTTGACCCGGGAAGGAGCTATACGTTCGTATTCGTTTCCGTGTCGTATCACGTTAAAATGTCCCCGAAAACAGATCCCGAGTCTAACCCCGTGCTTCTGCGGGGAACCAAAAAACATTTGCTTGACGCTTTCGAGCAACTGAAGACCATATTCGCTGATGGAGGAGATGTGTTAAGTGATTCGGTTGATGCGTGGTCTGAAAGGTTAGAGCAAATTGCACAGGAATACCGTCGTGTGGTTTGCGAGTTAGAGACTGTTCACGGTGATGATTCGTATAAGACTGAACGACTTAATTTCGACAAATCGTACTGCGTAATGCGCGCCATTGCATTGAAGCTACAAAAGGGAAACCTTACTCCGCCATCCCATCAAGCCCCACGAACAGTGACTAACATTCGGTACCCTGAGTTGAGTCTACCGCGCTTCAGCGGGCGGCTAGAAGACTGGTGCGTTTTTCGCGATGCTTTCGATTCCGCTATCGGTTGCCGTACAGAGATCAATGACTACGAAAAGTTCCAATACCTAAAGGGTCTTGTTCAGGGTGACGCGTCGCGGATTGTGAATTCCGTTCCGGTCAGTCAGGACGGATATCGCGATGCATGGAGAGCACTAAAATTACGGTACGAGAATAAGCGTCAGCTGGTTCGTTGCCACATTCAAGCTTTGTTTGATACCCCAGCGATGAGAAGGGAGTCGGCAGAGGAATTGCTCAATCTTGTCGATCGTTTCGAGCAGCATTTGGCAGTGTTGAAGCGGTTGGGGGAGGATACGCTTGCCTGGAGCTCCCTGTTAGTTTTCCAGCTTTCCACTCGCTTACATCCAAACACCTTGAGGGAATGGGAAAACCATTGCGTCCGTCTCGATTCCGACAACGTGGCAGCCGTTCTAGGAGGCACGGCTGAAGGCGATGAAGGCGATGATGAGGAGGACTTGCCGTCGTACGTGAGGATGGTTAACTATTTGCAGAATTATGCGAGGGTGCTGCAGTCAGTAGGTCCATTCAGAGATCGGGATGCGAAGTCCAAACCGGTAAGGTCCGCCGTTCATGTTAGTTCGCCACCTGTCTCGTCCATTCCTAAATCTCCTGGAAAATGTGCGAAATGTCACCAGGACCATTTCCTGTATCAATGTCCGGATTTCAACAAGCTCTCCGAGAACCAAAGGCTGGAGTTTGCAAAAAACCTCAAGCTCTGCTTGAACTGCCTCGGGAAGGTTGACCACTTCGCTAAAGCTTGTCCGTGGAAAACCTGTAACCGATGTTCCAAGAAGCACCATACCTTGCTTCATGGGGCAAACTTCGCACTTCCAACTTCGTCTGGCAGTCAACCCTCTCGACCAGTTGCCATGGTGGCGCAGCCGTCTAGTCCGCCACAAACACCGAGGTCACCGAGCCTACAAGATTCCCGCTCTTCCTCGTCGACAACCCTGTCTGCTCAGTCGCAACCCCCGTTTGCGTACACGGACCTGAATGTAGCCATGATGACTTGCGATACGGTGAAGGTCCCAAACACCGTGATCCTACCAACTGCCTTAGTCGAGATCGAGGGAAACCATGGACGCAAGGTGCTAGCCAGGTGTCTACTAGATTCTGGTTCGCAAAGCAATTTCATGACGAGTGCACTATGCCAGGAGTTGCATCTTTCTCGAACCAATGCTCCAAGTCCCGTGGTACTTTCCGGTATCGGTCAAGCAACTATCAAGTCGAATCAGATGGTCTCCGCGAAGTTATCGTCTCTCACATCCGCCTTTTCCGTCGAACCGCAGTTCCTGGTGTTGCCGTCGCTCGCTGTCAAGTTGCCTGTTTCAACCATTAGCATCCAGGAATGGCCGATTCCCCCGCGTGTAACCTTGGCGGATCCTGCTTTCTTCGTTTCGCAAAAGGTTGACATCATTCTTGGAGCCGAATACTTCTTCGACATACTACGGTATGGTCGGATTCAACTAGGTGAGAAGCTGCCATCTCTACAAAACACAGTCCTCGGGTGGATTGTATCCGGAGCGTGTCCAGTTGCTGATCATGACCATGCTGATCCTCGTGCTTGTTTTACCACCAACACCGCCCGGATCGAGGAAATTCTCCAGAAGTTTTGGGAGCTGGAAACCGTCCGTGAGACCAAACCTTGGTCCCCTGAAGAAAAGTACTGCGAACAGCATTTCGTCGATAATACAGCACGCAACGAGGACGGAAGGTATGTTGTGAAACTCCCGAAACGTGAAGAGCTATTGCTTCAGTTAAGGGATAACCAAGGCCAAGCAGCGAAGCGCTTCTATTCGTTAGAGAGGTCATTGCAAGCGAATCCTGAAAAGAAGGTACTCTACCACAACTTCATCCAGCAGTACCTGGGCATGGGACACATGCGAGAGGTTTCTTCCCAAGAGCTGTGCCAACGTCCGCAGTTTTTTCTCCCCCACCACGGAGTGTTGAAGATGGACAGTGCCACCACCAAACTGCGCACGGTCTTCGACGGTTCTTGTAAATCAAGTTCCGGCATTTCCCTAAACGACGTCCTGCTTGCCGGTCCAACGATTCAAGATGCCTTGGTGGAGATAGTTGTTCGCTTCCGTATGCACCGTTTCGTAATCGCTGCCGACATTGAAAAGATGTTCAGGCAGATCCTAGTCCACCCCGATGATCAACCGCTTTCGAGAATCTGGTTTCGCTTTGACTCGGAACATCCTCTGAAGGCCTATCAACTAGTGACAGTAACATACGGACTGAATAATTCTCCCTTTCTGGCGACACGGGTGCTGAAGCAGCTGTCTGAAGACGAGCAGGAGAATTTCCCGCTTGCGGCACCAATTGCAAGGAAGGATTTCTACATGGACAACCTTCTAAGTGGCTGCAGCGATGAAACGGAGCTGATGACAATTGTCAGTCAAATGATCGAGTTGCTTCGCGCAGGAGGATTTCCGCTTCGGCAGTGGCCATCGAATTGTCAGGCGGTCCTTGACGTCATTCCGGAAGAGTTGAGGGAAACGCGTACATTGTTGGAGCTCGATGAAAACAACCCAATATCTGCTCTTGGGCTGCTTTGGGAACCGGCAAGCGATAAACTCGCGTACAAGTTACCCAACCTGAAGGAAAATGCACCGCTGACAAAACGAACCGTTCTATCCCAAATGAGCAGTTTGTTCGACCCCCTTGGGTTACTAGGGCCTGCGATTGTTCGAGCGAAGATATTGATGCAGTCGCTGTGGAAGCAACACCTCGACTGGGACGCGCCGTTGCCAGAAGGTTTCCGAAAGGATTGGCAGGAATTCCAGGACAGCATACCCTTCATCCGGGACTTCAAGGTTTCCCGCGCAGTAGTGAAGTACCCCTACCATCGGCTTGAGTTACACGGGTTCAGCGACGCGTCGGAGCTAGCCTACGGTGCGTGCATCTACCTCCGGTCAGTGGACGAGAACAACAAGTGCACCGTTGAACTCTTGATAGCCAAATCTCGTGTTGCGCCCATCAACAGCAAATCGGTTCCGCGGTTGGAGCTTTCCGCTGCGCTCTTGCTAGCACACTTGCTCGAGTTGGTGAGTAAAAGCACATCTCTTTTCGTACCCGTCTACCTGTGGACGGACTCCACCGTGGTGTTGAGCTGGCTAGCGGCACCACCGTCAAGATGGAAAACCTTTGTGGCGAACAGAGTGGCGGAGATACAGGAGATCACATCGTCAGCCGTATGGAATCACGTGTCATCGGAAGATAACCCAGCGGATATGATATCACGAGGCGTCAATCTTCGGGATTTGACTGAGTGCACTTTCTGGTGGCATGGGCCAAGATGGCTCAGACTGTCTACGTTACCGTGGTCGGACAAATACGTTGTGAATATCGATCAAAGTGAAGAACTAGAACCTCGTAAAACCGTCGCGTTACCGATAATAGCAGAGAGTGAAGACATTATCGACCGATATTCGCAGCTCGGTCGCTTGCTAAGAGTTTGTGCGTGGGGGCATCGGTTCCGTGAAAATACTCGTCGCGAAGTGACTGATCGCGTTACCGGTCCGTTGTCGTCCGCGGAAATCGATCGCGCGCTCGTCGGTCTCGTTCGTCGTGTGCAAGAGGAACATTTTGGTCCGGAGATCGCTCAGCTCGAGCAGGGGCTTCCCGTTGGCAAGAAGTCAAAGCTGCGGTTCTTGAAGCCGTCGCTTGTCCAGGGCGTAATTAGAGTCAGCGGCCGGCTCCATCATTCGGCGCTCTCCGTTGACGAAAAACATCCTATCGTGCTCCCTGCTAAACATCACCTGACGTGGCTGATCGCCACTTCGGAACATGCCAGGACTCTCCATGGTGGTCCAAATCTTCTACTTTCGTCGCTTCGTCAACGGTTTTGGCCACTCAATGGGCGGAATCTAGCTCGATCCGTTGTTCATCAGTGCGTCACCTGTGCTAGAGCTCGTCCTCGGTTGCTCGAGCAAATGATGGGAGATCTGCCACCAGTGAGGGTCAACCGATACTTCCCATTTGACAACGTTGGCGTTGATTTTGCTGGACCTCTCTACGTGCGCCACTCGAGTGGCAAGGCGGCTTCGATCAAGGTGTATGTCGCAGTCTACGTGTGTCTAGGGATCAAGGCGGTACATCTCGATTTAGTACCTGATCTTACTACCGAGGGGTTCGTCGCCAGTCTTCGTCGCTTTGTCGGCAGGCGAGGAAAACCACATCACATCTACTGCGACAACGGTCGTAACTTCGTTGGTGCGCAGCGAGAGTTGGGAGAACTACGTCGACTGTTTCTGTCCCAAGCGCACAAGGACGCCGTGACAAAGGAGTGCACCGACGGAGGAATAGAATTCCACTTCATACCGCCCAGATCGCCGTCAATGGGTGGCATTTGGGAAGCTGCGGTGAAGTCAATGAAGTTTCATCTTCGACGTGTTGTGGGGAACGCGTTGCTCACTGAAACAGAACTTCGTACTGTGCTGATTCAGATAGAAGCAACGTTGAATTCCCGCCCCATATCACCGATGTCAGAGGATCCACAAGACCTGGAACCACTGACTCCAGGACACTTTCTGGTTGGCAGACCACTCAATGTCATACCGGAGCCAGACCTTGGAACCGTATCGGAGAAACAGCTGTCGCGCTGGCAGCGAGTTCAGAACCTGTCGCAGCACTTCTGGAGACGATGGAGCAAAGACTACCTCAGCAACCTACAAAATCGCTACCGCTGGACGGAGGTTTCAGCGAACTTGGTCAAGAACACTATCGTCTTGCTTCAGGACAAAAACTTGCCTCCGCAGAAGTGGGCCATCGGGAGGATCGTCGAAGTTCATCCGGGCAAGGATGGACTCGTAAGAGTTGTCTCAGTAAGGACAGCCGCTGGAGTGACACAGAGGGCAGTTAGTAAGCTGTGTCTGCTACCTGTGGAAATAGACGCAGAGCTTGCAACCGCTCCGTTGAGCGTAGTGAGCCGTCCGGCGCCAGACGAGGAGGAATGAATTCATTTTGGCGGCCGGGATGTTGAATATCAAATAGTTCAAAATGACTCCATTCTACGGTATCATAGCTTAAGCATTGTATTGTCCGTAAACTAACGGTAAAATCATGTGCCTTCCAAATTAGAAAGCCACTTTGGCCTTGATAATCTATATTCTTTTGTATAATTGATTATATACCACGCTATGTATTAGCCTAACACTAATTTAAGCCTATGCACTAATACTTGAAACCTGTACCCTATAAAACCAAACCCCCATCCCTGAATACAAGTCAGTCTTCTTCAACCAGTGAAACAGTGAATCTCGCACGCGCCGCATTTCTAACCGCAATCCGAAAACCCCAGTTCTACGCGAGTGTTGGTCTCCCAGTGTCTGCCGCTGCCGTTTTCCATCCATTCTGAAATCGAAGGTCGGTCCGCGAGTCTCCAGTAAGTGAGTTCGGGATCGGGAAAAATACTGTGCCAGTTTAACAACATGCTTTTAGAGCCAAAAACTGCATTAAACAACCGCCATCTTGAATTTTAGACCGTCATCTTTGATGTTTTTGTCGCCATTTTTGGACTCCAGATATCTTCCCGTGCCAAATATTCCTATATTGCATGGTTTTGGACCCAAAATTCCATTAAACAGCCGCCATAATGAATGTTTAGCCGACTTCGTGGAATTTTTGGTCACCAGTGTTAATTTCTGCACAACCATGCTAATGGATACACAAATCGGCGCTGTTTGATGTGTCGCATGATAGGACTTGGTTCAGTTTTATATACGACCAGTTCTACCGGTGGTACTGGTCTGGATCACTGGAATGGTCATAACTCCGATACGCCTTGACCGATCTGAACCATTTTTTTAATAGCAAGTTATGCAGTAAAATATCGGTTCGATTGGAGCTATAATCCGAAAAATCGGCCAATGTGAAGTGCCTTAAAAGCGAGTGACCTTCGTTGTACACATACATACATACACACATATGCACATACATACATCGAATGCGTGATACTTCTGCCGTATGACCTGTGTTTTCAAACAGAGCATTAGGTCGCAATAAGGATAAAAATGCCTCTTAGTATACTAGAGTATACTAGAGTTTCACGGGAAGTCCTCCAGGAGTATCTCGGAAATTCTTCCAGGAGATCGTCGGAAATTGGTCCAGGAGTTCATCAGTATTTTCTCCAGAAGTTCGTCGGGAATTTCTTCAGGAGTTCCTCGGGAATTCCTGCAGGAGTTCCTCGGGAATTCCTGCAGGAGTTCCTCGAGAATTTCCTGGAGTTCCTCCGGGAATTCATCGGGAATTCCTCTAGAAGATCCTCGGAAATTCATCCTGGAGTTCCGCAGAGATTCCTCCAAGAGTTCCTCAGAAATTTCTCCAGAGTTCAGTCAGGAATTTCTACAAGATGTTCTCGGAAATTCCTCAAGGAGTTCCTTGGGGATTCTTCCAGCAGTTCCTCGGGAATTCCTCTAGGAGTATCTTGGGCATTATTCCAGGAGTTCTTCGGAAATTCTTCCAAGAGTTTCACGGTAAGTCGTCCTGGAGTATCTCGGAAATTCTTCCAGAAGATCCTCAGGAATTGCGCCAGAGATCCTCGGAAATTCCTCCTGGAGATCGTCAGGAATCGGTCCAGGAGTTCATCAGCTATTCCTCCAGAAGTTCCTTGGCAATTTCTGCAGGAGTACTTCGGGTATTTCTCCAGAACTACTTCGGGAATTCCTCCAGGAGATCCTTGGAAATTCCTTCAGGAGTTCCTCGGGAATTCCTGCAGGAGTTCCTCGAGAATTTCCTGGAGTTCCTCCGGGAATTCATCGGGAGCTCCTTCAAAAGTTCTTCGGGAATTCTTCCAGGAAATCCTCGGGAACTCCTCCAGACGATCCTTGAAAAATGCTCCAAGAGTTCCTCGGGAGTCTCTCCAAGAGATCCTTGTTGATCCTCCAGGAAATCCGCAAGAATAACTCTAGGAAATTCTTGGAAATTCCTCCAAGAGATCCTCGGGAATTCCTACATAAGATCTTCGGGAATCCTTCCAGGAGTTTTTCGGGAATTCCTACAGGAGTTACTCTGAAAATTTTCCAGGAGTTTATAGGGAATCTTTCCAAGAATTTCTCAAATAGTTACTCAGAAATTCCTCCAGCAGCACCTCGGGAATTCCGCCGGGGGTTCTTCGGGAATTTCTCCAGGATTTAAGTGTTTCTCAGGTAACCCTCCAAGAATGCCACAAGAATTTCTTCGAGTTTTTTTTTCGGCAGTTCCTCGGGAAATTCTCTAGGTTCCACTCCAGGAGTTTCTGGTGATTTCCAAACATTTTTTTAAGGTTTTTTTAGCATCAAGTTGAAATTCTGAGAAGCTCCTGAAAGATAACTTGAGAATCTCCTGGAAGTATGCATGAGAAAATGCTAGAGGGTTTCTCGAGCAACTCCTGGAAGAATTCCCAAGAAGCTCCAACAGGGATTCAAAATGAACTCCTTTAGGAATTCCCGAGGAACTCCTGGAGGTATACTCGCGAGGAACACGTGCAGTAATTCCCGAGGAAGTCCTGCAAGAGTTCTTAAGAAACTTCTCAAGAAAAAACTGGGGAACTCTTGGAGGAATTTCCGTAGAACTTCTGGAAGAATTCCCAAAAAAAATCCTTGAGGAATTCCTGAGGAACCCCCAAAGAGTTACTGAGGAATTCCTAGACGCATTCCAAAGGAACTATTGATGAAATTCCTAAAGAACACCTGAAGAAATTCTCGAAAAACTCCTGGAGGAATTCTCGATTTACTTCTGGAGGTATTTCGAGGAATCCCTTAATGAACCCTCGAGGAGCTCCTAAAAGATTTCCCGAGGAACTCCTGGAGGAATTCCCGAGGAACTACTGGAGGAATTCTCGAAGAACTTCTGGAGGAATTCCGAGGAATATATGGAGGAATTTCCTAGAAACTTTTAGAGGAATTTATGCGGAACGCCTAGAGGTATACCCGACAATCTCTTGAAGAGATTTCCAAAAAAACTCCTGGAAGAATTCCCGAGAATCTCGTGAAAAAATTACCGAGGATCTCGTGCAGAAATCTCGATGAACCCTTGGAAGCACACCCAGACATCTTTTATAGGAATTTCCGAAGAGCTCCAGGAGGAATTCCCGAGGATCTCCAGAAGAAATTCTCAAACTCTTGGAGAAATTCCCGAAAAACTCCTGAAGAAACTTATGAAGAGCTTCTGGAGGAATGTCCGAGGAACTTCAGGAGGAATTCCCGAGAAAACCCTGGAAGAATGCCCCACGAGCTTCTGTAGGAGTTCTCGAGGAATTCCTGGAGAAATTCCCGTAGATCTCCTACAGGGATTCCCAAGAAACTCCTGAAGAAATTCTCCGGAAGGCTCCTGTAGGAACTCCCAAGGAACACGTGGAGTGATTCCGAGGAACACCTGGAGGAATTCCTGAGGATCTCCTAGAGGAATTCCAAAGGAACTCCTGAAGGAATTCTCGAGGATTTCCTGGAGAAATTCTAGGCAAACTCCTGGAGGAGTTCCCAAGAAACTCTTGATCGAATTTCTGGAGGAATTACTGATGAAATTCCCGTGGAAATTCTGGAGGGATTCCCGAAAAACTATCAGAGAAATCTTACCGGTCAGGCCGGACTTCAGTGGAGAAATCACATCATAAAAGCCACATTTATTTGAAGCAATTCTTGATATTGCCAAGGTTTATTCAAATGAAGTTTTTCTTTCTCAATAAAGTTTTCGAACTCATCAGTTTTCAGTGTTTTATTGTTTAATCATATTTCGCACAAGGGATCTACCATACATCAGTAAAGTTGAACAGTCGACTAACGGAATACCACATGCACTAATTTGCCGACTCTACCAACTACAATAGACCCCCATAAAACTGTTACACGATTATGATAACGACGTAACATGACATTCCCGACCTGAAATTCGGAAGTGGGTTTACACAGTTAATCCTCGTGATGGTTGGATATATTGCTATCACTCAAATCTCTCTCGTGAGCACTCACAATGCACTCATCCGCTACTTTGCTATACATAAATTACTATCGTTAACATTAAAAAAAATCGATAATACATATCAGTAGCACACCGGGCCTCTGCCTCTCTCTCTCTCTCTCAGTCGAGTGAAGTGATGTTTCAGTTCCTTAGACTTTCGGCTTAGCAGTATATCTAGTAGAGTTGGCCTCAAACGTTGGAAAATATGTACAATATAAATATAGCCTACAATCGAGAGTGCCCGCACTTCTTAACGGGTTTCGGGTTTCTCGTCGTCCTCCATCGCTGGATTGCTGTGGCCACTGGAGCGTCGCACCTTTTCGCCGGAGAGCATTCGCTGGATTTCCGCCAGGGTGATGCCCTTGGTTTCCGGTACAATGAAGAACACAAACACGGTGCCGAGGAGTGATAGGCCGGAGAACAACCAGAACACTCCGGCGATGCCGAGGGCATCCCGAAGGTTGGTGAAGACCTTCGTTACGAGGAAAGCGAGCAGCCAGTTGAACACACCGGCCAGAGGGCTGACGTAGGCCTTAACGTTGTTGGCGAACAGTTCGCCGACCATGAGCCACGGGATCGGTCCGAAACCGATGGAGAACATGGCGATGAACAGACACACGGCCAGGACCGGGAGCCAGCCGAGGTTTGCCACCTGGGAGGCGTCGTCTTCCTTGAGCTGGAAGTACACGGCGAGGAGGATGGTGGAGACGGCCATGAAGAAGTCCGAGATCATCAGCAGGATTCGCCGGCCGGCTTTGTCCACGATGAACGTGGCGAGGAGTGTCGCAACGACCTGGATAACACCGACGATGATCGTGGCCGCGGTGGCTTCCAGCCCGGTGTTGGCATCGTCGAAGATGGTCGTGGTGTAGAAGATGACGGCGTTGATACCGGACAGCTGCTGGAAGAACATTAGGCCAAGGGAGATGATTAGTGCCCGGATGGTGGCACGCTGCTTGAAGCCTTGGACGAAGGTGATCTTATCCTCGCGAATTTTGGCATCTTCGGCTTTCAGTTCTTCGATCTCGGCCCGTTCGTCGTAGCGGTTTCCGCGAAGCCACTTAAGGGATTTGGACGCATCATCCTCGCGGTTCTTTTCGATCTAGAAAGAAGAAGAATTGTTGGGTTAAATTGGCTGAATTATGTATTAAGCGTTGACATAGTCGGTGGTATTTTTTTTTCTAAATTCTCTTCCAGAATCTTGCAGACTTCTCAACAAGAACCCTGAAGGATTCTGTTCAAAAATTCTGAAGGATTCTCTCCATGAATACTGAAGAACTCTCTCCAAGAATTCCGAAGGAATCCAATACTTCTAAAGAATTCTCTCCAAGAATCCGGAAGGATTCTCTCCGAAGAATCCGGAAGGATTCTCTCCGAAGAATCCGAAAGGATTCTCTCCGAAGAATCCGAAAGGATTCTCTCCGAAGAATCCGAAAGGATTCTCTCCGAAGAATCCGAAAGGATTCTCTCCGAAGCATCCGGAAGGATTCTCCCCGAAGAATCGGGAAGGATTCTCCCCGAAGAATCCGGAAGGATTCTCTCCGAAGAATCCGGAAGGATTCTCCCCGAAGAATCCGGAAGGATTCTCCCCGAAGAATCCGGAAGGATTCTCCCCGAAGAATCCGGAAGGATTCTCCCCGAAGAATCCGGAAGGATTCTCCCCGAAGAATCCGGAAGGATTCTCTCCGAAGAATCCGGAAGGATTCTCTCCGAAGAATCCGGAAGGATTCTCTCCGAAGAATCCGGAAGGGTTCTCTCCGAAGAATTCGGAAGGATTCTCTCCGAAGAATCCGGAAGGATTCTCTCCGAAGAATTCGGAAGGATTCTCTCCGAAGAATCCGGAAGGATTCTCTCCGAAGAATTCGGAAGGATTCTCTCCGAAGAATTCGGAAGGATTCTCTCCGAAGAATCCGGAAGGATTCTCTCCGAAGAATCCGGAAGGATTCTCTCCGAAGAATCCGGAAGGATTCTCTCCGAAGAATCCGGAAGGATTCTCTCCGAAGAATCCGGAAGGATTCTCTCCGAAGAATCCGGAAGGATTCTCTCCGAAGAATCCGGAAGGATTCTCTCCGAAGAATCCGGAAGGATTCTCTCCGAAGAATCCGGAAGGATTCTCTCCGAAGAATCCGGAAGGATTCTCTCCGAAGAATCCGGAAGGATTCTCTCCGAAGAATCCGGAAGGATTCTCTCCGAAGAATCCGGAAGGATTCTCTCCGAAGAATCCGGAAGGATTCTCTCCGAAGAATCCGGAAGGATTCTCTCCGAAGAATCCGGAAGGATTCTCTCCGAAGAATCCGGAAGGATTCTCTCCGAAGAATCCGGAAGGATTCTCTCCGAAGAATCCGGAAGGATTCTCTCCGAAGAATCCGGAAGGATTCTCTCCGAAGAATCCGGAAGGATTCTCTCCGAAGAATCCGGAAGGATTCTCTCCGAAGAATCCGGAAGGATTCTCTTCGAAGAATCCGGAAGGATTCTCTCCGAAGAATCCGGAAGGATTCTCTCCGAAGAATCCGGAAGGATTCTCTCCGAAGAATTCGGAAGGATTCTCTCCGAAGAATTCGGAAGGATTCTCTCCGAAGAATTCGGAAGGATTCTCTCCGAAGAATTCGGAAGGATTCTCTCCGAAGAATTCGGAAGGATTCTCTCCGAAGAATTCGGAAGGATTCTCTCCGAAGAATCCGGAAGGATTCTCTCCGAAGAATTCGGAAGGATTCTCTCCGAAGAATCCGGAAGGATTCTCTCCGAAGAATCCGGAAGGATTCTCTCCGAAGAATCCGGAAGGATTCTCTCCGAAGAATCCGGAAGGATTCTCTCCGAAGAATCCGGAAGGATTCTCTCCGAAGAATCCGGAAGGATTCTCTCCGAAGAATCCGGAAGGATTCTCTCCGAAGAATCCGGAAGGATTCTCTCCGAAGAATCCGGAAGGATTCTCTCCGAAGAATCCGGAAGGATTCTCTCCGAAGAATCCGGAAGGATTCTCTCCGAAGAATCCGGAAGGATTCTCTCCGAAGAATCCGGAAGGATTCTCTCCGAAGAATCCGGAAGGATTCTCTCCGAAGAATCCGGAAGGATTCTCTCCGAAGAATCCGGAAGGATTCTCTCCGAAGAATCCGGAAGGATTCTCTCCGAAGAATCCGGAAGGATTCTCTCCGAAGAATCCGGAAGGATTCTCTCCGAAGAATCCGGAAGGATTCTCTCCGAAGAATCCGGAAGGATTCTCTCCGAAGAATTCGGAAGGATTCTCTCCGAAGAATCCGGAAGGATTCTCTCCGAAGAATTCGGAAGGATTCTCTCCGAAGAATCCGGAAGGATTCTCTCCGAAGAATTCGGAAGGATTCTCTCCGAAGAATTCGGAAGGATTCTCTCCGAAGAATCCGGAAGGATTCTCTCCGAAGAATCCGGAAGGATTCTCTCCGAAGAATCCGGAAGGATTCTCTCCGAAGAATCCGGAAGGATTCTCTCCGAAGAATCCGGAAGGATTCTCTTCGAAGAATCCGGAAGGATTCTCTCCGAAGAATTCGGAAGGATTCTCTCCGAAGAATCCGGAAGGATTCTCTCCGAAGAATCCGGAAGGATTCTCTCCGAAGAATCCGGAAGGATTCTCTCCGAAGAATCCGGAAGGATTCTCTCCGAAGAATCCGGAAGGATTCTCTTCGAAGAATCCGGAAGGATTCTCTCCGAAGAATTCGGAAGGATTCTCTCCGAAGAATCCGGAAGGATTCTCTCCGAAGAATTCGGAAGGATTCTCTCCGAAGAATCCGGAAGGATTCTCTCCGAAGAATTCGGAAGGATTCTCTCCGAAGAATCCGGAAGGATTCTCTCCGAAGAATCCGGAAGGATTCTCTCCGAAGAATCCGGAAGGATTCTCTCCGAAGAATCCGGAAGGATTCTCTCCGAAGAATCCGGAAGGATTCTCTCCGAAGAATCCGGAAGGATTCTCTCCGAAGAATCCGGAAGGATTCTCTCCGAAGAATCCGGAAGGATTCTCTTCGAAGAATCCGGAAGGATTCTCTCCGAAGAATCCGGAAGGATTCTCTCCGAAGAATCCGGAAGGATTCTCTCCGAAGAATTCGGAAGGATTCTCTCCGAAGAATTCGGAAGGATTCTCTCCGAAGAATCCGGAAGGATTCTCTCCGAAGAATCCGGAAGGATTCTCTCCGAAGAATCCGGAAGGATTCTCTCCGAAGAATCCGGAAGGATTCTCTCCGAAGAATCCGGAAGGATTCTCTCCGAAGAATCCGGAAGGATTCTCTCCGAAGAATCCGGAAGGATTCTCTCCGAAGAATTCGGAAGGATTCTCTCCGAAGAATCCGGAAGGATTCTCTCCGAAGAATTCGGAAGGATTCTCTCCGAAGAATTCGGAAGGATTCTCTCCGAAGAATCCGGAAGGATTCTCTCCGAAGAATCCGGAAGGATTCTCTCCGAAGAATCCGGAAGGATTCTCTCCGAAGAATCCGGAAGGATTCTCTCCGAAGAATCCGGAAGGATTCTCTCCGAAGAATCCGGAAGGATTCTCTCCGAAGAATCCGGAAGGATTCTCTCCGAAGAATCCGGAAGGATTCTCTCCGAAGAATCCGGAAGGATTCTCTCCGAAGAATCCGGAAGGATTCTCTCCGAAGAATCCGGAAGGATTCTCTCCGAAGAATCCGGAAGGATTCTCTCCGAAGAATCCGGAAGGATTCTCTCCGAAGAATCCGGAAGGATTCTCTCCGAAGAATCCGGAAGGATTCTCTCCGAAGAATCCGGAAGGATTCTCTCCGAAGAATCCGGAAGGATTCTCTCCGAAGAATCCGGAAGGATTCTCTCCGAAGAATCCGGAAGGATTCTCTCCGAAGAATCCGGAAGGATTCTCTCCGAAGAATCCGGAAGGATTCTCTCCGAAGAATTCGGAAGGATTCTCTCCGAAGAATCCGGAAGGATTCTCTCCGAAGAATTCGGAAGGATTCTCTCCGAAGAATCCGGAAGGATTCTCTCCGAAGAATTCGGAAGGATTCTCTCCGAAGAATTCGGAAGGATTCTCTCCGAAGAATCCGGAAGGATTCTCTCCGAAGAATCCGGAAGGATTCTCTCCGAAGAATCCGGAAGGATTCTCTCCGAAGAATCCGGAAGGATTCTCTCCGAAGAATCCGGAAGGATTCTCTTCGAAGAATCCGGAAGGATTCTCTCCGAAGAATTCGGAAGGATTCTCTCCGAAGAATCCGGAAGGATTCTCTCCGAAGAATCCGGAAGGATTCTCTCCGAAGAATCCGGAAGGATTCTCTCCGAAGAATCCGGAAGGATTCTCTCCGAAGAATCCGGAAGGATTCTCTTCGAAGAATCCGGAAGGATTCTCTCCGAAGAATTCGGAAGGATTCTCTCCGAAGAATCCGGAAGGATTCTCTCCGAAGAATTCGGAAGGATTCTCTCCGAAGAATCCGGAAGGATTCTCTCCGAAGAATTCGGAAGGATTCTCTCCGAAGAATCCGGAAGGATTCTCTCCGAAGAATCCGGAAGGATTCTCTCCGAAGAATCCGGAAGGATTCTCTCCGAAGAATCCGGAAGGATTCTCTCCGAAGAATCCGGAAGGATTCTCTCCGAAGAATCCGGAAGGATTCTCTCCGAAGAATCCGGAAGGATTCTCTCCGAAGAATCCGGAAGGATTCTCTTCGAAGAATCCGGAAGGATTCTCTCCGAAGAATCCGGAAGGATTCTCTCCGAAGAATCCGGAAGGATTCTCTCCGAAGAATTCGGAAGGATTCTCTCCGAAGAATTCGGAAGGATTCTCTCCGAAGAATTCGGAAGGATTCTCTCCGAAGAATTCGGAAGGATTCTCTCCGAAGAATTCGGAAGGATTCTCTCCGAAGAATTCGGAAGGATTCTCTCCGAAGAATCCGGAAGGATTCTCTCCGAAGAATTCGGAAGGATTCTCTCCGAAGAATCCGGAAGGATTCTCTCCGAAGAATCCGGAAGGATTCTCTCCGAAGAATCCGGAAGGATTCTCTCCGAAGAATCCGGAAGGATTCTCTCCGAAGAATCCGGAAGGATTCTCTCCGAAGAATCCGGAAGGATTCTCTCCGAAGAATCCGGAAGGATTCTCTCCGAAGAATCCGGAAGGATTCTCTCCGAAGAATCCGGAAGGATTCTCTCCGAAGAATCCGGAAGGATTCTCTCCGAAGAATCCGGAAGGATTCTCTCCGAAGAATCCGGAAGGATTCTCTCCGAAGAATCCGGAAGGATTCTCTCCGAAGAATCCGGAAGGATTCTCTCCGAAGAATCCGGAAGGATTCTCTCCGAAGAATCCGGAAGGATTCTCTCCGAAGAATCCGGAAGGATTCTCTCCGAAGAATCCGGAAGGATTCTCTCCGAAGAATCCGGAAGGATTCTCTCCGAAGAATTCGGAAGGATTCTCTCCGAAGAATCCGGAAGGATTCTCTCCGAAGAATTCGGAAGGATTCTCTCCGAAGAATCCGGAAGGATTCTCTCCGAAGAATTCGGAAGGATTCTCTCCGAAGAATTCGGAAGGATTCTCTCCGAAGAATCCGGAAGGATTCTCTCCGAAGAATCCGGAAGGATTCTCTCCGAAGAATCCGGAAGGATTCTCTCCGAAGAATCCGGAAGGATTCTCTCCGAAGAATCCGGAAGGATTCTCTCCGAAGAATCCGGAAGGATTCTCTCCGAAGAATCCGGAAGGATTCTCTCCGAAGAATCCGGAAGGATTCTCTCCGAAGAATCCGGAAGGATTCTCTCCGAAGAATCCGGAAGGATTCTCTCCGAAGAATCCGGAAGGATTCTCTCCGAAGAATCCGGAAGGATTCTCTCCGAAGAATCCGGAAGGATTCTCTCCGAAGAATCCGGAAGGATTCTCTCCGAAGAATCCGGAAGGATTCTCTCCGAAGAATCCGGAAGGATTCTCTCCGAAGAATCCGGAAGGATTCTCTCCGAAGAATCCGGAAGGATTCTCTCCGAAGAATCCGGAAGGATTCTCTCCGAAGAATCCGGAAGGATTCTCTCCGAAGAATCCGGAAGGATTCTCTCCGAAGAATCCGGAAGGATTCTCTCCGAAGAATCCGGAAGGATTCTCTCCGAAGAATCCGGAAGGATTCTCTCCGAAGAATCCGGAAGGATTCTCTCCGAAGAATTCGGAAGGATTCTCTCCGAAGAATCCGGAAGGATTCTCTCCGAAGAATTCGGAAGGATTCTCTCCGAAGAATTCGGAAGGATTCTCTCCGAAGAATCCGGAAGGATTCTCTCCGAAGAATCCGGAAGGATTCTCTCCGAAGAATCCGGAAGGATTCTCTCCGAAGAATCCGGAAGGATTCTCTCCGAAGAATCCGGAAGGATTCTCTCCGAAGAATCGGAAGGATTCTCTCCGAAGAATTCGGAAGGATTCTCTCCGAAGAATTCGGAAGGATTCTCTCCGAAGAATCCGGAAGGATTCTCTCCGAAGAATCCGGAAGGATTCTCTCCGAAGAATCCGGAAGGATTCTCTCCGAAGAATCCGGAAGGATTCTCTCCGAAGAATCCGGAAGGATTCTCTCCGAAGAATCCGGAAGGATTCTCTCCGAAGAATCCGGAAGGATTCTCTCCGAAGAATCCGGAAGGATTCTCTCCGAAGAATCCGGAAGGATTCTCTCCGAAGAATCCGGAAGGATTCTCTCCGAAGAATCCGGAAGGATTCTCTCCGAAGAATCCGGAAGGATTCTCTCCGAAGAATCCGGAAGGATTCTCTCCGAAGAATCCGGAAGGATTCTCTCCGAAGAATCCGGAAGGATTCTCTCCGAAGAATCCGGAAGGATTCTCTCCGAAGAATCCGGAAGGATTCTCTCCGAAGAATCCGGAAGGATTCTCTCCGAAGAATCCGGAAGGATTCTCTCCGAAGAATCCGGAAGGATTCTCTCCGAAGAATCCGGAAGGATTCTCTCCGAAGAATCCGGAAGGATTCTCTTCGAAGAATCCGGAAGGATTCTCTCCGAAGAATCCGGAAGGATTCTCTCCGAAGAATCCGGAAGGATTCTCTCCGAAGAATTCGGAAGGATTCTCTCCGAAGAATTCGGAAGGATTCTCTCCGAAGAATTCGGAAGGATTCTCTCCGAAGAATTCGGAAGGATTCTCTCCGAAGAATCCGGAAGGATTCTCTCCGAAGAATCCGGAAGGATTCTCTCCGAAGAATCCGGAAGGATTCTCTCCGAAGAATCCGGAAGGATTCTCTCCGAAGAATCCGGAAGGATTCTCTCCGAAGAATCCGGAAGGATTCTCTCCGAAGAATCCGGAAGGATTCTCTCCGAAGAATCCGGAAGGATTCTCTCCGAAGAATCCGGAAGGATTCTCTCCGAAGAATCCGGAAGGATTCTCTCCGAAGAATCCGGAAGGATTCTCTCCGAAGAATCCGGAAGGATTCTCTCCGAAGAATCCGGAAGGATTCTCTCCGAAGAATCCGAAAGGATTCTCTCCGAAGAATCCGGAAGGATTCTCTCCGAAGAATTCGGAAGGATTCTCTCCGAAGAATTCGGAAGGATTCTCTCCGAAGAATCCGGAAGGATTCTCTCCGAAGAATCCAGAAGGATTCTCTCCGAAAAATCCCGGAGGATTCTCTCCGAAGAATCCCGGAGGATTCTCTCCGAAGAATCCCGGAGGATTCTCTCCGAAGAATCCGGAAGGTTTCTCTCCGAAGAATCCGGAAGGATACTCTCCGAAGAATCCGGAAGGATACTCTCTGAAGAATCTGGAAGGATTCCCTCCGAAGAATCCGAAAGGGTTCTCTCCGAAGAATCCTAAAGAATTCTCTCCGAAGAATCCGGAAGGATTCTCTCCGAAGAATCCGGAAGGATTCTCTCCGAAGAATCCGGAAGGATTTTCTCCGAAGAATCCGGAAGGATTCGCTTCGAAGAATCCGGAAGGTTTCTCTCCGAAGAATCCGGAAGGATTCTCTCCGAAGAATCCGGAAGGATACTCTCCGAAAAATCCGGAAGGATACTCTCCGAAGAATCTGGAAGGATTCTCTCCGAAGAATCCGGAAGGATTCGCTTCGAAGAATCCGGAAGGTTTCTCTCCGAAGAATCCGGAAGGTTTCTCTCCGAAGAATCCGGAAGGATACTCTCTGAAGAATCTGGAAGGATTCTCTCCGAAGAATCCGAAAGGGTTCTCTCCGAAGAATCCTAAAGAATTCTCTCCGAAGAATCCGGAAGGATTCTCACCGAAGAATCCGGAAGGATTCTCTCCGAAGAATCCGGAAGGATTCTCTCCGAAGAATCCGGAAGGATTCTCTCCGAAGAATCCGGAAGGATTCTCTCCGAAGAATCCGGAAGGATTCTCTCCGAAGAATCCGGAAGGATTCTCTCCGAAGAATCCGGAAGGATTCTCTCCGAAGAATCCAGAAGGATTCTCTCCGAAGAATCCGGAAGGATTCTCTCCGAAGAATCCGGAAGGATTCTCTCCGAAGAATCCGGAAGGATTCTCTCCGAAGAATCCGGAAGGATTCTCTCCGAAGAATCCGGAAGGATTCTCTCCGAAGAATCCGGAAGGATTCTCTCCGAAGAATCCGGAAGGATTCTCTCCGAAGAATCCGGAAGGATTCTCTCCGAAGAATCCGGAAGGATTCTCTCCGAAGAATCCGGAAGGATTCTCTCCGAAGAATCCGGAAGGATTCTCTCCGAAGAATCCGGAAGGATTCTCTCCGAAGAATCCGGAAGGATTCTCTCCGAAGAATCCGGAAGGATTCTCTCCGAAGAATCCGGAAGGATTCTCTCCGAAGAATCCGGAAGGATTCTCTCCGAAGAATCCGGAAGGATTCTCTCCGAAGAATCCGGAAGGATTCTCTCCGAAGAATCCGGAAGGATTCTCTCCGAAGAATCCGGAAGGATTCTCTCCGAAGAATCCGGAAGGATTCTCTCCGAAGAATCCGGAAGGATTCTCTCCGAAGAATCCGGAAGGATTCTCTCCGAAGAATCCGGAAGGATTCTCTCCGAAGAATCCGGAAGGATTCTCTCCGAAGAATCCGGAAGGATTCTCTCCGAAGAATCCGGAAGGATTTTCTCCGAAGAATCCGGGAGGATTCTCTCCGAAGAATCCGGGAGGATTCTCTCCGAAGAATCCGGGAGGATTCTCTCCGAAGAATCCGGGAGGATTCTCTCCGAAGAATCCGGGAGGATTCTCTCCGAAGAATCCGGGAGGATTCTCTCCGAAGAATCCGGGAGGATTCTCTCCTTTGACAGATACGCGAAGAATCCGGGAGGATTCTCTCCGAAGAATCCGGGAGGATTCTCTCCGAAGAATCCGGGAGGATTCTCTCCGAAGAATCCGGGAGGATTCTCTCCAAGAATCCGGAAGGATTCTCTCCGAAGAATCCGGGAGGATTCTCTCCAAGAACCCGGGAGGATTTTCTCCAAGAATCCGGAAGGATTCTCTCCAAGAATCCGACAGGATTCTCTCCAAGAGTCCGGCAGGATTCTCTCCAAGAATCCGGCAGGATTCTCTTAAAGAATCCGGCAGGATTCTCTCCAAGAATCCGGAAGGATTCTTTCCGAAGAATCCGGAAGGATTCTCTCCGAGGAATCCTGAAGGGCTCTCTCCGAAGAATCCGGAAGGATTTTTTCCGAAGAAATCTGAAGGATTCTCTCCGAAGAATCCGGGAGGATTCTCTCCGAAGTATCCGGGAGGATTCTCTCCGAAGAATCCGGGAGGATTCTCTCCGAAGAATCCGGAAGGATTCTCTCCGAAAAATCCGGAAGGATTCTCTCCGAAGAATCCGGAAGGATTCTCTCCGAAGAATCCGGAAGGATTCTCTCCGAAGAATCCGGAAGGATTCTCTCCGAAGAATCCGGAAGGATTCTCTCCGAAGAATCCGGAAGGATTCTCTCCGAAGAATCCGGAAGGATTCTCTCCGAAGAACCCGGAAGGATTCTCTCCGAAGAATCCGGAAGGATTCTCTCCGAAGAATCCGGAAGGATTCTCTCCGAAGAATCCGGAAGGATTCTCTCCGAAGAAACCGGAAGGATTCTCTCCAAGAATCCGGAAGGATTCTCTCCAGGAACCCGGAAGGATTCTCTCCAAGAATACGGAAGGATTCTCTCCAAATAATCAGGAAGGATTCTCTCCGAAGAATCCGAAAGGATTCTCTCCGAAGAATCCGGAAGGATTCTCTCCGAAGAATCCGGAAGGATTCTCTCCGAAGAATCCGGAAGGATTCTCTCCGAAGAATCCGGAAGGATTCTCTCCGAAGAATCCGGGAGGATTCTCTCCGAAGAATCCGGGAGGATTCTCTCCGAAGAATCCGGGAGGATTCTCTCCGAAGAATCCGGGAGGATTCTCTCCGAAGAATCCGGGAGGATTCTCTCCGAAGAATCCGGGAGGATTCTCTCCGAAGAATCCGGAAGCATTCTCTCCGAAGAATCCGGGAGGATTCTCTCCGAAGAATCCGGGAGGATTCTCTCCGAAGAATCCGGGAGCATTCTCTCCGAAGAATCCGGGAGCATTCTCTCCGAAGAATCCGGGAGCATTCTCTCCGAAGAATCCGGGAAGATTCTCTCCGAAGAATCCGAGAGGATTCTCTCCGAAGAATCCGGGAGGATTCTCTCCAAAGAATCCGGGAGGATTCTCTCCGAAGAATCCGGGAGGATTCTCTCCGAAGAATCCGGAAGGATTCTCTCCGAAGAATCCGGAAGGATTCTCTCCGAAGAATCCGGAAGGATTCTCTCCGAAGAATCCGGAAGGATTCTCTCCGATGAATCCGGAAGGATTCTCTCCGAAGAATCCGGAAGGATTCTCTCCGAAGAATCCGGAAGGATTCTCTCCGAAGAATCCGGAAGGATTCTCTCCGAAGAATCCGGAAGGATTCTCTCCGAAGAATCCGGAAGGATTCTCTCCGAAGAATCCGGAAGGATTCTCTCCGAAGAATCCGGAAGGATTCTCTCCGAAGAATCCGGAAGGATTCTCTCCGAAGAATCCGGAAGGATTCTCTCCGAAGAATCCGGAAGGATTCTCTCCGAAGAATCCGGAAGGATTCTCTCCGAAGAATCCGGAAGGATTCTCTCCGAAGAATCCGGAAGGATTCTCTCCGAAGAATCCGGAAGGATTCTCTCCGAAGAATCCGGAAGGATTCTCTCCGAAGAATCCGGAAGGATTCTCTCCGAAGAATCCGGAAGGATTCTCTCCGAAGAATCCGGGAGGATTCTCTCCGAAGAATCCGGGAGCATTCTCTCCGAAGAATCCGGGAGCATTCTCTCCGAAAAATCCGGGAAGATTCTCTCCGAAGAATCCGAGAGGATTCTCTCCGAAGAATCCGGAAGGATTCTCTCCGAAGAATCCGGGAGGATTCTCTCCGAAGAATCCGGAAGGATTCTCTCCGAAGAATCCGGAAGGATTCTCTCCGAAGAATCCGGAAGGATTCTCTCCGAAGAATCCGAAGGATTCTCTCCGAAGAATCCGGAAGGATTCTCTCCGAAGAATCCGGAAGGATTCTCTCCGAAGAATCCGGAAGGATTCTCTCCGAAGAATCCGGAAGGATTCTTTTCGAAAAATCCGGAAGGATTCTCTCCGAAGAATCCGGAAGGATTCTCTCCGAAAAATCCGGAAGGATTCTCTCCGAAGAATCCGGAAGGATTCTCTCCGAAGAATCCGGAAGGATTCTCTCCGAAGAATCCGGGAGGATTCTCTCCGAAGAATCCGGGAGCATTCTCTCCGAAGAATCCGGGAGCATTCTCTCCGAAAAATCCGGGAAGATTCTCTCCGAAGAATCCGAGAGGATTCTCTCCGAAGAATCCGGAAGGATTCTCTCCGAAGAATCCGGAAGGATTCTCTCCGAAGAATCCGGGAGGATTCTCTCCGAAGAATCCGGAAGGATTCTCTCCGAAGAATCCGGAAGGATTCTCTCCGAAGAATCCGGAAGGATTCTCTCCGAAGAATCCGGAAGGATTCTCTCCGAAGAATCCGGAAGGATTCTCTCCGAAGAATCCGGAAGGATTCTCTCCGAAGAATCCGGAAGGATTCTCTCCGAAGAATCCGGAAGGATTCTCTCCGAAGAATCCGGAAGGATTCTTTTCGAAAAATCCGGAAGGATTCTCTCCGAAGAATCCGGAAGGATTCTCTCCGAAAAATCCGGAAGGATTCTCTCCGAAGAATCCGGAAGGATTCTCTCCGAAGAATCCGGAAGGATTCTCTCCGAAGAATCTGGAAGGATTCTCTCCGAAGAATCCGGAAGGATTCTCTCCGAAGAATCCGGAAGGATTCTCTCCGAAGAATCCGGAAGCATTCGCTCCGAGGAATCCGGAAGGATTCTCTCCGAGGAATCCGGAAGGATTCTCTCCGAGGAATCCGGAAGGATTCTCTCCGAGGAATCCGGAAGGATTCTCTCCGAGGAATCCGGAAGGATTCTCTCCGAGGAATCCGGAAGGATTTTTTCCGAAGAATCCGGAAGGATTCTTTCCGAAGAATCCGGAAGGATTCTTTCCGAAGAATCCGGAAGGATTCTTTCCGAAGAATCCGGAAGGATACTCTCCGAAGAATCCGGAAGGATACTCTCCGAAGAATCCGGAAGGATACTCTCCGAAGAATCCGGAAGGATACTCTCCGAAGAATCCGGAAGGATACTCTCCGAAGAATCCGGAAGGATTCTCTCCGAAGAATCCGGAAGGATTCTCTCCGAAGAATCCGGAAGGATTCTCTCCGAAGAATCCGGAAGGATTCTCTCCGAAGAATCCGGAAGGATTCTCTCCGAAGAATCCGGAAGGATTCTCTCCGAAGAATCCGGAAGGATTCTCTCCGAAGAATCCGGAAGGATTCTCTCCGAAGAATCCGGAAGGATTCTCTCCGAAGAATCCGAAAGGATTCTTTCCGGAGAATCCGGAAGGATTCTTTCCGGAGAATCCGGAAGGATTCTCTCCAAAGAATCCTGAAAGATTTTCTTCAAGATTCCGGAAGAATTCTCTGCGAGAATCCTGAAAGATTCTTTCTACATATCTTGAAGGATTCTCTCCCTGAAGTTCAAGTATCATATGTTCAATAAACTTAGCTCGACGAATTGAGTAAATGTCTGTATGTGTCCATATAACCACAGCTGCAAAGGCATTAGTAATCATAATGATCATAATGAGTGTGACGTGCTCGAGGGGTTCCACCGTGATCCAGGATCTTTCCGTTCAAGAAATCTCCTTGACATTCCTGGGCATAGAGTATCTTAGTTCCTGCCATACAATATACACATAAAATACAGAAAACTAATCTGAGTACCAGGCTGTATCCCAGTGAGGACGTTACGCCAAGAAGAAGAATAAGACCTGATCTTAACGTTGTCAATGCCAAACACTATCAAATTATACTTACAAAGTAGTGAGGACTCTCCGGCATGAAGAAGAAGATCAATCCGAACACCAGCGGAATCACACCGCAGATGATGCTCAGCACCTGTACGTTCACAGCGGCACCGACTCCATACACGAACAGAATACCGATGGTGACCAGCAGCTGGAAGAACGTTCCCAGCGTTCCACGAATCGAAGACTGTGCAATCTCCGCCGTATAGGTCGGCGCCGCAATACAGAACGCACCACCTCCGATACCGAGGAAGAACCGCCCAACCATCAGCATAGCAACGTTGTTCGCAAAGATGATCAGCAACCAGCCGAGCAGCAGCGGAAGAACCATCGTCAACATGGCCCACTTCCGACCAATCATCTTCATCAGAATCCCAATGGGGAAGCACATGAGCGCCGCACCCAGATTGGCCATCGATCCGATCCAAGAAAAGTCCTCGGTACTGATCGGGAAGCCGTACTCCTGCTTCTGCACCAGTGGAATCTCCGCCGGCGAGGTCCACCCGAGGAAGGTACCGGCTGCCAGGGCACCTCCGGACGCGGCCAGCCCGGCAATGTACTGTGGCAGCTTCCGGCCGGACTCACCGGCCACGTTGTTCACCACGAAGCTGCTCATCGTTTCGCGCGTCTGAAAGAGGAAAATGGTTCGCAAAGTTAGTCAGTTGTGGGTAATTCTCGATCGGCGTGTAATCCACGCGCAGTAGGTACATCATCATCCGGGTGTAAAGTGGCGGCACCGTATGGTCGTGATCCCGAAGCGACTGGGGCAGTCGCTGCCGGGATAGCTGCAGCGATGAGTGGAGTGCGCTCATCATCGGAATTCGTCATTCACGATAAGATAAAAGGTTATCTATTCAGCCAGCGGAGGTAAACTCAATCAAAGTTTGAATGATCGGTCTATCGATTGCCCACCAGCAGTGTGGGGGCTTAGGCGATGACGCTCGCTCTCTAATCACATAGGCTATTGTTACGGTTTGGGGGACGATAATTTGATTCACTTTTCGAAGTGTATGCAAAAAAGTGAGAACACCGTTGTCGTAGTTAACTTCTAAACGAGTCGATCAATCAAATGCTTATTCTGTTTGTTTTAAATACTCAAGTCAATCAGACATTTTTCAATTAAAATTAGATAAAATATTATTTTCAATGTTGTGCCGCAGTCGACGTAGCGGAGGCAGATACTGATGAGTTGCGAATTCTTTGTATCGTTGATCTGGTTATGGTGAATCGTTTGCTTTTGTTTTCATTTTTAAGCCTTGTTCGACTGTGCTTGTGACATGGCACTGCGGCCCCTTTTTGCATTCTTCCATTCATTGGACGCATTTCTGTAAGCGTGTTGCTGAAAGCCGCGCACATATAGCTTCGAACGATGAATGGCAGTCGTTCATTCATGGCTGTGAAGTCATTCATTCGCATTTTAGTACAAAGTTCCCTGTGCAGTGCAGGCGCACTGGCAACACTTGCGAAGCGGCATGAGCATTTGGCGCGCTTTGATCGGTGACACGTGCTCGGTGAAATACATCAATTTCTGCAAATTGTTCTTAGTTGGTAATGATATGGTCAATTGTAAGTGTTGCATAGTTAGTAATTGTAATTGGAATATTAATAAAACTGTAGATTTATGTCCTACAGAAACTCTTGAAGTCTTGCAGGATTGATTCGCGGCAGTGACTCCCACTGTCGGAAAAAAATCGGTAATATAGCACGCCTCAATCAGCTAGATTGTAACTTACAGAGATTATTCCGCATCTACCGTCGGCTTGAGAAGAACACCATAGAAGGTAACCTTCCCAACGACTAATGCGACTCTGTATAGGACTTTAAATGTCTAGGGTCCTTGTCAATTTCTTGGATTCAGAAAAACATTTTCACGAATTCCGTTTAGCTGCTTGGTTTCGCTGATGATATTGATATTATAGCTCGTAAATGAGACGATGGCGGAAACGTACATCCGACTAAAGAGCGAACATGATGACAAAGGGCTCCAGGGAAGATTCTCCGCGCGCGCCACCCCGAATTTATATCGACGGTGATGAAATCGAGGTGGTTGAAGAATTCGTGTACTTGGGCTCACTGGTGACCGCCAACAACGACACCAGCAGAGAAATTCAGAGGCGCATTGTGGCAGGAAATCGTGCTTACTTTGAACTCCGCAGAACTCTACGATCGAATAAAGTTCGCCGTAACACGAAGTTAACTATCTACAAAACGCTGATTAGACCGGTCGTCCTCTATGGGCACGAAACATGGACCCTACGTGCAGAGGACCAACGCGCCCTTGGAGTTTTCGAACGGAAGGTGTTGCGTACCATCTACGGCGGAGTGCAGATGGAAGACGGGACTTGGAGAAGGCGAATGAACCACGAGCTGCATCAGCTGCTGAGAGAACCAACCATCGTCTATACCGCGAAAATCGGGAGGCTACGGTGGGCGGGTCACGTCATCAGGATGTCGGATAGCAACCCGACTAAAATGGTTCTCGAGAGTCATCCGACCGGTACAAGAAGACGTGGCGCGCAGCGAGCTAGGTGGGTCGACCAAGTGGAGGACGATCTGCGGACCCTACGCAGAGTGCGGAACTGGAGACAAACAGCCATGGACCGAGTGGAATGGAGGCGGCTACTATGTACAGCAGATGCCACCCCGGCCTTAGCCTGATTGGTAAGGTAAGTAAGGAATTTGATTGTGTTCAGATCAGTTGGAATACTTCAGATTAGGTATAAGGTTAGTTTACAGGAAAGAAGTAGTGAGTGGTGTTAAGGGGGTATGGGAGGAGGAGGGTGCAATGTTGCCCCCTAAACACCCCCCCCCCTCCTTCTATGCAGTGTTGAAAAGTGTCAGTATCCAGCGTCATTTCCAGCTGAAATTGAGATAAGCAACCATCCTACCATCATTCAATTGATATCAGCTCCAGCATTGATGACGTCAAACCCGACATCAACCTATCATTCACCTGTTTTTATTTTGGCCTCCAAACCCAACATAGTTGTCCGATGTTGGTCCAACAATAGCCCAACATACGATAAAAATTGATCCAAATTTGACCCAACATTGAATATTTTTTTCAGTCTGGCGGAATTTTGAAGGTTTTTCCATGTTTCGTGCCCAGCTAGTCGTTTGAATGACAATTCTGATCTAAGACCCACCAAAACCCCCGCAAACGCCCTCTCCTCCTGAAACTCGTTTCCTTGAAAGCCATCTGAAACTACGCATGACCCCCTTTAAATCGCCTAGTAACTCTCCCTTCTTAAACTTCTTTGCAATATTGTACTCTATTTAGGTAATAAACTGAATCCATTTAGGTAATGAATCCGTTTAGGTAAAAATAAATAGAGGTTTTGGAGTACACTATGCCCAGGGAGTCGCGAAAATTTTCCCGACTGGAACGGGGATCGAAACCGCGATCCTAAGCCTTACCACTAGGCTAACTGGAGACCCTGATGGTAGCTATGACATTTTTATATGGTTGAGCAGAGGGCTACCAAGAGATCTCAGGGCGTTTTAAGGAGATCCCAATGGGTTTCAGGTGAGTACCAGGAGATTTCTGAGGGGCATTTCAAGGGTTTTCAGATGCCCTCAAGGACCCCGAGGATGGGATTTCAAGGGCGATTTAGATGACTCTCCACAAAGTGAATGTAAATTACACTCATCTCGTGGAGAGTCGCTTTCATAGCTCCGTCACGACTTTGGTATACGTGTGCGACCTTTACTTTATTCGGCAAACTTTTAGACAAAATTACAAGCTAAAAGTCGTCCATACACAGTTTCTTGATAGCACGCTTCTAAGCTGGGAAAACAGCAAGTGAGTGTAACTCTTTGCAAATGAATGTTCCCATCCCTGCTCCTGGTACCCCCTTAAACTTCCTAAAACGTCTTTGAGACCCCTTGAAGTGCTCATGATGCCGCATGGAACCCCCTGAGACGCCCTGTAACGCAATTGAAACCCAATCGGGTGCCCTCGAAGCCCGCTGAAAACCCCTAGAAACGCCTCTGAGGCTTCCAGGAACCCCTCCTAAACCTGTTGGGACTGCCCGAAACGCCCCTGAGATCTCCTGATAGCCCCCTGAAAATCCTTTGGACATCCTGAAACGCCCCTGCAACCTCTCTTTACTCACTAACATACAACCGTCTACTCCCGTAGGTTTGACAGCATCCAATCTGAACACTTTTTAGTTTGACCCCGCTGGTCTGCACATCGTTCAAACTAAAAATGGTACAAACGTCATTCTGGTCTTGGAACGGGGTAAAACGGAACGCAGAATCAAAACAAAACAGCAAACAGGGTTACGATCAGTGTGTTTTTCGATGCCGAAAGGGTTACCAGAAGTTCAAATTAAAAAATGAACCCCGATGGTATGCATGAGGTGTCGTTCAAACCAACGGGGGTAGACGGTAACCTTTTCGCCGTAATGAAATTGTGCTTTTGAAAGAAATTGTATAGGACGAACTTTCAAAACAATCCTTGAAAAACAAAACGCATTGAAAAACTGCTGGAGAAATCATCAAAAGAATTCTTGCCAGAATTTTCTAAGGAATCCAAAATTTTTCTGAAGAACCTTTGTGGGAAATCCCAAAAAAAATCTCCTAAGGAATTTTCAGAATAATTTCTAAAAATAATGACTTTTCTAAATTCCTGAAAGATTTTCTGTATTACAGGAACTTTCGGAAAAATATGTGAACGGACTATTTGAAGAAACAAAAAAAAATCTGTAAAAACATCTTAAGGAATTACTGCAGAAATTCCTAATCTCTGAAGAAATTCCTGGAGACATTCCTTTGTGAATTTATTATGGAATCCCTGCAAAAAAATCCTACAGGAGTTGCTGCAAGAATTTCTAATCTAACCGGTAGATGAATTTACCAAATTATTGGAAGCATTTTTGAAGGAATCCCCGGAAAAATATAAGATTCCTTCTCTGAAGAAGTTTCTAAAGGAACTCATGAAAACTTTTTTTTTAAAGAATTTAAAGAAGATTTTCTAGAAGGATCCACGAAGGCATTTCTGAAGGAATACTTGAAGACTTTTTAAATCAATATAAAAAAAACTGAAGATATTCTCAAAGGAATATCAGAAAAAAGGTCGGAGTATTTCTGAAAGAATCACAGGAGGAATGTTTGATAAAGTTTTAGTAAATTCATCTAAATGCATCTAGATCTGATGAAATATCTTGATAAATTCCTGAAGGAATCAAAGAAGCAGTTTTGGCAGGAATTCATAGAGGTTTTTTAGAAATTCTTGGAGATATTTCTGAAAGAATCTTTCGAAAAACTTCTAGTGCAAAAAATAAATAATTTAAAAAAGAAACTACGGAGAAACTTCTAAAGGAATCGAAGGATGATTTGTTTAAACAATTTTCCAATGAATTTCTGCAATGTTCCATGGAGCAATATCTGAGAAAGTATGAGAAAAGTAAAAAAAAATCCTTGCAGAAATTTGTGGAGAAGTCCCTTGAGGAGTTATATTTGAAGAATACTTATTCACTGTGAAAATCAGTGGGACATACCTAAAGCAATTCATGAGAGATTTTCTTATAAAATCCATCCGGAAATTTTTGAAAGATTCTGAGGAAGATATTCTGAAAGGAAACCCTGGAGGAAGGGTGCCAAACCGCTTTTCTCAGGAATTTTTTAAGAAAGTTTGTAAAGATATTTGTGGATGAATCTCCGGAGAAATATCCGCAGAAATTACTTGAAAACATACAGAAAATCATAAAGATTTCAATTTTTCAGCAACAACTTCGGAAATTCTACAGCTACTCCTTTAGCAATTTCTACGGAAATTCCTCTGGAAGCATGTTGGGGAATTTCTTCGTTGAATCTTTTGAAGTTCCTTTATCAATTCCTTCTGAAAAAAATCTATTTATAATTTGCGGAAGTTTCTCCGAAATATTTTCCAGAACATTACAGAATTTCTATGTTAATACTATTGGATGATCCTATTGCAACTCCTTCAAAAAAAAAAAAAACAATCTTCAAATAACTTGTGGAATTCTTTGAGAATTTCCTTTGCAATTACTTCCCGAGCAGAAGAAAATATCAAAAGCATAATAAAATATGTTATTTTGCCATAATAACTGTATAATGAAATCAGTAATTTTTATGTTATTAAGGACAGACTTGTTAGAATCCCAAAATGGCCGCCACAATGGCCAGCTTTGGCACCTACTCACGATTTCGAAGGCACAAATCTCTTCGTAAACAAAACCAGTGAACATGAGCTTCTTATTTTAAGCTTATTACAAGTGAGCAAGAACAGAATTATAAAATGCACTGTTGTTTGAAGCTTGTTTCTTGAGATTTGTGCGTCTAAAGTTCTGATGCATTGTTGAAGCGAAGACGTTTGTCCTTAACATATCTTATTATGTTATAAACTTATCTGTCATAAGCGGCAGAATAACAAATATAATAACAAAAAAATGTTCCTGGAAGACCAGTTTAACCAAGTAACCACGATGCTGGAGCCTTATTGCATGCAGATATACGGTGTACTTAGAGCAATCATTACTTTACATGCAAACTTAAGGTTGATTTAAAGTGGAAATGGGCAATTATGCGACTGTTTCAAGATTATACCAGATAATCCTAATTTGATTCTATAATTGCCCACTTCCACTTTAAATCAACCTTAAGTGTGCATGTAAAGTAATGATTGCACTGAATACACCGTATATCTGCATGCAATAAGGCTTCAGCACTGTGGTTACTTTGGTAATAACATGTTTTGTTAGATTCAATAACAACTTAATAACAATGAATCTTGCTGTGAATTTGAAAACTTGTTAGGCACTGTCCATAAACTACGTAGACTCAATTTGGGTCATCTCAGAATCCCCCCTCTCCCTCCGTAGACTTTTGTTCATACAAAATATTCAAAATTTGTATGAAGCGTAGATTTTGGCCAGAACAAACCGCCCCCCCCCCCTAGGAGTCTACATAGTTTATGGACAGGCCCTTGTTGTTGTGTTATAGTTTATCATTTATTTGTACATTTTCAATAGTAGAATAATAACAAAAGTTAGTCTACAGCAAAGTATATTATTGAAGTGTTATTTAGTCGATGAAACTTAATAACTTGATCCTAACAAAATAAGATTACCCAACAAAACATGTTATAACAAAGTAATACTTTGATAAGTTAATGATAACAAATTATGATATTAAAACAGGCTATATGATTATGTTGTTATGAATTATATATTCTCCTCTGCTCGGGTTTGAAAACCGTAGGGTAATTTCATCGGAAATTTCTTCGAGAATTCATCCCGATATTGGTTTTGAAACTCCTTCGGCTATATTTCTTTGGATAATCCTTTTAAAATTTGTTTCGGAAATGACTTTGAGATTTTATTTGGTAATTTCTTCAGAAATTCCTTTCGGTAATTCTTTTGGAAATGACCGAAGAAACATCTTCGAACAATCTTCAGTTAATATTTTGGGGAACTTATTTGTTCATTCTTGCAAAAAAAAAATCTTCTGGAATTAATTTGGAGGTTTCCTAAACAACATTTTGAACACTTGCTTCTGATATTTCTTTAAGAACTACTCAAACAAATTAATTGGAATTTTCTTGAAAAATATTTTGGGAAATCTAATAGTTTATTTTTTAAGAATTGTTTCAAAAAGTTCTTGCTCTTTTAAAATCTTATTCTGATGATTTTCTTTCTCAACGTCCTAAACAATTCCTACGGAAATGCTTTTGATAAAAACTTAAACAATTTATTTTTTCCTCAATATTTTGTTGATTATTCCCCTGTAAATTTCTGCTATAATTCTAACTACTCTACAATTCCTTGGTGAATTGGTATGGGCAATTTTTCGGAAATTTATTTCCAATTTCCTCTAACGATTTGTTTGTCAAGTTTGGCAAGTTTCTATGCCAATTTAGTTGAATTTCACTTTTATCATTTGTTTGAAAATGGTTTGAGACGACTTTTGGTAAGTTTTCCTTAAATATCTTCAAAAATCTCTATAAAATTTATCAGTTATTTATTCATTTATGGTAGATTTTTTAAAGAAATTCTTGAATAAATTAATAGAGAAATCTTTAGAGGATTTCTGGAAGGCGATTCTCGAGGCATTTCTGATAAAATTATTGATGAAATTTTTTAGCAACCAATGGAAGATTTTCTAAAATAATTCCGTAGGATTTTTTAAAGTATCACTGGAGAAGTTTTTAAAAGGTTTTCTTTAAGAGCGGAATCCAAAGAAACCTGAGGAAGATTTTCAAAAAAAAAAAACAAAACCATAGAAAATTCTGGATATCCTCTCTGGAAGCATTGCAAAACAAACTTCTGCTTGGTTTCTAAAAAAATCCCTACCAACATTTCTTCGAGAAACCTCTGGCGGAATCGTTAGAACAATTTCTGAAAGAATCCCTGGAGGAACTTCTGTAGAAACTAATTGTAGAAATTCCGAAGCAATCCATGCTAGATTTTCTAACAGATTTCTTTGAAGAATTTCCGAAGAAATCTCTGGAGAAAGTTCAAAAGCAATACCCGTGAAAATTTTTCCAAAGGTATTCTTTGAAACCATGAAAGAATTCTGGAAGAATCCGTGGAAAAATTTCAGAAGGAATCCATGTAAAAATTGATGAGAGATGGTAATGATAATGATTAGAGATGAGAGATGAGATATGCGAATTGAGAGATAATAGATAAGGAATGGCAGATGAGGTATGAGAGGTGAGATGAGAGATGAGGATGAGGAGAGATAAGAGATGGTGATGGCGAAGATGAGAGCTGGGAGATGATAAATGAGAAATGGGAGATGTAAAATGAGTGATGAAAGGTGAGAGATGAGACATAAGAGATGATACATGAGAGATGAGAGATGAGAGATGCGAGATGAGAGATGCGAGATGAGAGATGAGAGATGAGATATGAGAGATGAGAGATGAGAGATGAGAGATTAGAGATGGTGATGATGATGATGATGATGATGAAAGATGATAGATGGCAGAGATGAAAGATGAGAAGTTAGAGATGAGAGATGAGATTGGAGATGAGAAGTGAATGTTGATAAATCATAGATGAGAGATGAGAGATAATAGATAATAGATAAACGATGAGAGATGAGAGACGATGTTGATAATGATTAGAGATGAGAGATGAGAGATGATAGATAACAAATGACAGATGAGAGAGGAGAGGTGAGATGAAAGATATGAGATAGAGGAAGATGATGATGATGAGATATGGGAGATGGTGATGGTGATCATGATAATGACAATGCTGAATAATGATGACGATGGGAGTTGGTGATGATGATGATGATGATTATAATGATGATGATGAGAGATGAGAAATGCGAGATGAGAAATGAGGAGTGAGAGACAATAATGATGAGATATGAAAATGATGAGAGATGAAAGATGCGAGATGAGAGATAAGGGGTGACATAAGAGATAAGAGGCAGCATCAATTTATTACGTAACGTTAAATCGGCTTTTCAAACCCCTCCTCCACTCTCTCCGTAACGCTTTTTTGAATGAAAATCTTAATTTCTTCATATGAACCGTAACGCTTGACCACATTCCCTCTAGAGCATTACGTAATTTGTGGATGGTGCCAGAAATAAGGGATAAGGGATGATGATGATGAGAAATGAGCAATCGGAGAACGATGATGATGATGGTCATGATAACAGATGAGAGTTCAGGATGACAATGATGAGAGATGAGACACAATAGATGAGAGATGAGATAAGAGATGAGACACAATAGATGAGATAAGAGATGAGAGATGTTGATAATGGTGATGAGAAAAGAGAGATTGCCATTGGTAAAGCTTTAAAAAATAATGAAAATGTAATACCAATGACATAGAAGGTGGTCGGAAATGGGTTTGATTTTGATGGTGTTGATTGCTGGAATTGTAATATATACCACAAAAAAAGTGAAATGTTAATGGACTGGATATTGTTGATTAATAAATTAAACTTAAATAATAAGAGTTTTACAGAGTGAGAATGTAGGGATTGAAAGGGATACTGAGAAAAGGTTAAACAGGGCATATAGCATTAGCATCGGTAATGCGTCACCGGATAAATATAACAAACGAAACAAACGAGCAAGATGAAATAAAACTTGAGCCTTGTAAAGTATTGCACGCGATCAGGTTGCATGATTTGCATCCGTCTTCGTTGGTGAAGGATTTCGTCCAATTCAGCCTTCTGGATCGATTTTTCTGAGTAGCATTGTCAGTATAGACACTTCAAATCCCTTGGAAAAATTCCCAAGATTTCTCGTGGGTTTGTTGCACGCTTTTCATCAGAAGAACTTGTTACTCTGTGAGTATTTTGAAATAACCTTGAAGAGGTTTCCAGTTTTTTTTTTCAAAGCGTTGTCTGATTACTAAAAATACACGCTCTTGACGATTACTTTTCAGATTTATCCAGTGAAATGTATCACTTAGATGTCATGTTATCACAGACGATAGTATAGAATCACACTCGAAAAAACATAGTTATAATTACAAAAAAAAGTTTTACTGCTCACTTGTGGCACCACACAGGTGAATGTCCACTAAACATAAAAAATATGCACCATGATTTGAACTAGCCCTTCGCCATATAATGCAAACCGCACTACGGAAGCATGTTGTCCATATGTCCAACTGCACTATTTCACTTTCCCTTTTCATTCCACAATTAGATAGACAAACCACAACAGATCAATGCAGTTCATGTGCAATAATGCAGGCAGACCCGTCCGTCATTGTCCATTACTCAACCAACCGGTACTCGCGCGCGCCCGCAAATGTTAACATAGACGAAACCATTTTTATCGCCCGCCAAGCCAACATACCTCCGGCGACGCGATGTCGGAGTTGCAGTTGAATGGCCGAACTAACTTACGGTCGCACCAGCAGCCATAACATTCCAAGATATGTCCGTCCATTTATGTTCAATGTTCATGTTCACTCTGGTGTAAGACCTGACCAAGCACAACTGGCGAATCGCGCACACTCTTTCAGAAAAACTTACTTCTGTCTGCAGTCTGTTCCCACTAATCAATTTAATGGCCATTATCGCATTGCACACCCCCTTCCGCCGACGAACTTGAATCTCGCAGAAAAGCGAGCGCACTAAGGCACAAATCACGTCTCGCAGATAGTAAAAAGCCGACTTTCTTCAGGTTCAATAATTTAACTGGCTGCATTAAATCCGGAGTTCCGAGTAGAGCACGACTACTTCTCTTCCTTTATCAGTTTATGATTTATGCCCTGAGCGACTACATTAGATTTACTACTGTAACGATCGGTAGGCTGCGACCATAGAATCATATCATACGTAGTCTGAACCAACGACTTCCATAAGATACTAAAATAACCATTAGAACAAAATCGGTGAAGTCGAGCAGAACATCCAACGGTTTCGAAGACTTTTTGGAAAAAATGGCCTGAATGTATGCAAAATGGCACACTTTCAAATTTCACAACTAGATGGCGCTGCTTCCAAATGTTAATATTATTCAGGACATGTAGTTTTCAACTTGTTAAGCGATCTTCGGGACTGCATTCAGCATTCTCCAAAGCCTCTAGAACTGCAGACTCTATGGACTTTAGATCTTCTGACCATTTCTGATGCATGCAAGTGTACAAATCCTCTTGAAAACCTTTATGACATTAGGCATCTGAACTTGCAACAGCAGCAGCAGCAGCAGCTCCACCGCACGCGCGTGCCTTTTTTCTCAGCTTGCGCCAGTGTTGCGGCATTTATTCGCATGACAACCCCGCCGTGCACCTATGTTATCATTAGCCGCATTTTCTCACGAATCGCGCAGCTCGTTCCACACAGCTGATGATTGGAACAAACCCCGCGCCACTCGCTGTCTCTAATTGGTGGAAATTTTCCACCAAACTCCCCGCCGGCGCCGCCGGCGCAAGTGGAAGACCTACCCTTTTCAAAAAGGACTTCACCATCTCGGATTACTTTCTCGCGAACACGTTTTAACGGAAAAATAAACTTAGACTACGAACGATCAAGACTATTTTGAACGACTACGACGAAAACGACCGGATACGACCGGAGTGTTGCGGTGGAACGATCTGCACCGTAGCGCGGTTATACTGGAACTGCCAGCCCGGGTGGCGATCGCGCAATCAGAGCTCGGTCGGGATTGGAACAGCAGCAGCAGAGGCTCGACACGGCGCGCGATGGCTGTGGCGAACTGCAGAAAATTGTTTACGTGCGAATTCTGCCGAACGTGACGGCGGCGCGAGTGCCGGCGATGAAGATGGGGGAGTACCTCCGTCCGAAGCTATAGGGCTTAGGAAAATGAGTTTGAACCACACAGTGGTTCTCAATGTGGTAGGTAAGATTTCCATCTAGTTATCAATAAGAAATCCATAAATAATAATGCATAACAGGGAAGCAGTAAGGAGTGTGCGTATGTGAGGTGTGATGGCACAAATTTCCCAAATGGAGGAGAACGTGCCTCTGGAGCCGACCTACTGATACCTGATGTGAGGTGTGAGAAGTCAAGAGTTAATAGAGGTGAGCAGTGTTTACGGAGTATTGAGCAGTGAACGATGCGTATTGAGAAGTAAGCTGTGCAGAGTGAGCAGCTATTTATGGGGTGTGAAAAGCGAGTACAGATGAATATGCAAGGAAAAGTGAGGAGTGACAAATAAGCAGTATTGAATGAGAATTGACAAGTGAGCAGTAAGGAGTAACATGCAAAAAGTAAGAAGTGAAGGATAAGAGAATAGTGAAGAGTGATCAATGAAAAGCGAGAAGTGCACTGTTAGAAAATAGCAGAGCAACAGTGAGAAGTGAAATATAAAGGAATGAAGAATGAGTAATGAGAAGTGAGACATGAAGAATGCACAGTGAAAAGTAAAGAGTGAGAAGTGAGCAGTGAGTAATGTGAGCCTGGAAGTGTGAATAATGAAAAGTGTGAAACAGTTATATATTGAAAATGAAGATCGAGCAGTATGGATGAATGAGGAGTGAAACGTGAGCTTTGAGGAGTTCAGAGTGAGTACAGGAGTAATTGACGACAAACATGTTGGAACTTCCGACGGGGCAAGCTATGCGGCGGACCAGGATTGAGACCGGGAAGACGGGGAAACTTCGGAATCGGATATACAACCGGGAACGACCGGGGTACTTCTTTACTTGAACGTGTTGTGTTTAATACTGAGTGTAGGGGTATATAAAAACGGGTTAATAATTAAGCACTCATCTGTCTCGCGCTCACAATTGTGAGATCATCGATGATGGATGACACAGTGGCGGCGGGTGGAAAACATCGCTCCCGCCAACACTCCTCCTCGATGTTTAACCGCTAGCAGACACTGTGGTCTTCTTCCTCGAACGTATGGTATCCTAACATACGTACTTCTAATTTCGAACGCACCGGCACTCGTGCCAGCACAGCTTCTTCAAGTTCATGGTAGAATCCAGCTCGTTCCGCTTCGTCAGCTGTTGCTTGTCGACCTGCACGTCGTTTTGCAGCTCCTCCTGAATGAACTGCCCGTAATGACCGAACGACTGCTCCCGATTGTACTTGTTGAAAACTTTACCGACACTCTTTACGGTAGGATCCGACGGCGCAAAAGCGGCCTTGCAAGATTGTTTCCGAAAAACTAGCTGACAATCACGTTGACGTCCAGAACTGAAACTCGCCTTCGTCATCTCTTCTGATTTCAGCTCATATAGGTTCTCACGGACCTCGCCAATGGCCACCACCTTTCCCGTTGGATCGATTACGTCACACCTTGAAGTTTGGAACTGCACTCTATATCCTTTCTGGGTTAACTTCCGAACAGAGAGTAATCCACTGCACAGATTGGGTACATACATTACATCCTTGAATAGAATCTTGTGCGCTCTTCCATCGCTGCCGAAACACTTCACTGAACCTTCTCCAATACCTGCTGATTTTGACTTCGAACCGTCAGCCAGTATCACGTCCACTGTAGCAGTTTCGTCCAGTTTGTCGAAGAAGCTTCTGTCACTCGTCATATGGTTCGAGCATCCGCTGTCCACAAACCAACGACCTTTACACTGACGACTTCCAACTGTGAAGCAAATCGGGTTCGCCGCCTCCGCAACCTGCTTGGCTCGAACGGCACGATCATCTTCTTCTTGTTCACCTTGCTCCTTCTTGAACAGCCGGCAGTTCCTTTTGAAGTGGCCCGGCTTCCTGCAATAATAGCATACCTTCTCCTCCTGTCGCTTACTCTGTGCCTTCATCGCCCTCTCGTCTGATTCGTTGGAATTCTCCGACTGTTCCGATCGTCGTTGCCACTCGTCAATCAATTTTTGCTTCACCAGCTCGATGGTCAAATCTTCGTCCTTTCGGCTCTCTAGGGCTGTCACCAATCCACCATAAGAACTCGGAACGCTTCGCAGAATCATCGCGATCTTGAGTGACGAATCCATCTGCTGCCCTGCACACTGCAGTCGGTCGAAAAGCTCTTCCAGCTCAAAGATATGCTTCTCCATCTCCTGTCCTTCGGTCATGTTCATACTACAAATCCGCTTGAGAAGTGACACCCGTGACGTCATAGTCGCCTTCTCATGATACTCCTTCAATTGTATCCATGCGTCCTTGGCCGTCGCAACATTTTTCACTAAATTCATCTGGTTGTCAGATAAAAATAGCACAATCGTCGCCAGCGCCTTCTGGTTCCCTCTCTTCCAGTTAGAGGTAATCGGGTCTGGTTGTGGATCCTCAATTACAAACCAGAAATCTTCGCGCATCAGCAACGCCTGCATTCTGATCCTCCACGTCGAATAATTACTGTTTGTCAACAGTGGAATCAAAATTTTCTCCGTCATTTTCTGTTTTTCTTTACCGTCACAAACAAGTTTCCGACACACTGTTTGTAAACAACAGTCCAACTCACGACTCACTTCGAACCGGCAGTGAGGAACCAACTGACGAAACACTTCTCACTACGTTCAGGATACAAACACAATCACCGACAAAGTCTCACACATGTACCGAACAGAAAGTCAACTTTTGTCCATCTTTTTCAGCTTTTAGTCAGCCAACTCTTCCGTTCACTCTCGGGACAGGGAACAATGTTTAAATCAAAACGCCGAACGCATATCACACAGCCTAATTCTTTAGCTTTCCAGACAGCCAACTCTTCCGACTCGCACCGAATTGTCCTTAGCTTCCGACCCGCGGAGGACATTTATTACACTCGCGTCACTGGTGCCCATAACCTGTTGGAACTTCCGACGGGGCAAGCTATGCGGCGGACCAGGATTGAGACCGGGAAGACGGGGAAACTTCGGAATCGGATATACAACCGGGAACGACCGGGGTACTTCTTTACTTGAACGTGTTGTGTTTAATACTGAGTGTAGGGGTATATAAAAACGGGTTAATAATTAAGCACTCATCTGTCTCGCGCTCACAATTGTGAGATCATCGATGATGGATGACACAGTGGCGGCGGGTGGAAAACATCGCTCCCGCCAACAAAACATATGGCGACAAATATATCTAAAGGTCCAATCTGCAAAAGAGAGGCTCTCTTTGTTCCGATTCTCTTTGAATTATAACGATGTCACAGTGGACATTTTGACAATTTGTTATGTGTAGATGGGAAAAGGATTTTTTAATCTACCTTCCGAACAAGCAGTAAATCAAAATTTATAAATACAAGCACGTTATAATCGAAAGAGAGAAGACTTCAAGAGAGAGGCTCTGCACTTAGGACCTATAGAAATGTTTGGCTTGAATTAGTCAAGAGAGAGACATATAGAACTTCTCTCTTCTGAAATCAGAAACGTACAGTAAAAACTAAGGAGTGAAAAGTGATCAGTGAAGACTGAGCAGTAGAGATACGGCAGTGAGAAGTGTGAAGCAGTGAGAAATGAGCAGTAAGCTAAGGGTGGATGTGACCCTGCTCGAGAAACATGCAACCACAAGATTAATTTTAACGCATTTTAGCCTCTCGGGCGATGAACGCGTTTGTGCTGATTCTAGAAAAAGGGTCACTTATCCACCACATGGTAAGGTTCGTTTCTTTATCGAAAATGATGGAAAAATCTCGAAAGTTAAGTAGCTTCAATACTGTAATTTTAGGGGTGTATGATTTCGTATAATAATTAAAAAAGGCTTATCAAAACTCAAGAAACTTAAGAAGGAATTTCTGGAAGATTTTCATAGAAATCCATTTAGAAATTTCTGAAAAAAAATCAATGGAAATTTTTTTGAAGAATTCGCAACTTTAAAACCTGCAGAAATCATTGTAGTTCTGACAGATTCTTCGGGATATTTTAGAAGGAATATCTGGACGAACTTCTAAATGGATTTTTGAAAGCATCTCTCAATGAAACACAGTAGGAATTAATTAATCTATTAGCAAATTTCTCGAGAAATCTCTGGCGAAATTCTTGGGAGAATCTTTGGAGGAATATATGGAAGAATCTCAAGAAAAATAGAGAAGGATTTTCTGAAGATATGGCTCAAGGAACATCTAACGAAATTTTGGAAGATTTCCGTAGGAATCCCTGGAGGAATATCTGGAGAGAAAAATGGATGAAGTGAATCTGACAATAATTCTTAAAAATCTCTAAATTTTTTAAGGAATCCATGTAAAATTTCCTAGCAACTTGAATGGATTCCTGATGGAATCTTTGGAAGAAATTTTGGAGATAATTACGGGAAACTAATAGATGAATATTCGAGGCTGTATAAATTTATTAAGAAATCCTGCATACAAATAATTCAAGGATCTCTGTAGTAATTCACGAAGATATTCCTTCGAAAGTGTCCAATGGAATCGCTGGAGGTATTCCTGAAAGATTGAATATGTATAGGAGTTCGTGATGGCATATCTGCATGGTATTCAGAAGAAATCCCTTTAAGATTTATTAAAAGAAACCAATAGAGCAGTTTCCAAAATTAACATTGAAAATAACTCTGATAAAATTTTGAAGTAATTCATGCAGACATTTTTAAAGAAATCCTTGGAGGATTTTCCGAACTCATCCCTAGAAGATTTTCTGAACGAATTCCTCGAGAAATTTCTGTGATAATCTATTGAACTTTCTTTAGGAAACCGTGAAGAAATCTATGAAGACGGAATTTTTACAAGAATTCCTGAAGAAACCGCAATAGAGCGCTAGAGCAATTATCAAAAGAAGCCTCGAGTAAACCTGAAGAAATTCCTGAAGAAATTTCTGAAGGAATCCTTGCAGGATGTTTCGAACGATTTCATGAAGAAATTTTAGGACTTTTTCAATGATATTTGGAGAGATCTGTGGAGACGGAATCCGAAAGAGCTTCTTGAAGAATTCCACGAAAAAAATCTGAAGTAACTGGAAGAACTTCTGGAAAATATCTTGGATAATATTATGAGGTTATAGAGGAATGGCTAACGTAATTTCTGTAGGAAACCATGAATGATTATCTTAAAGAATTTCTGGAGAAATCTCTATAGAAATCCGTAAATCAATTTCAGAAAAAAAATATTGAAAATTTTCTTAAAAAACTGTTGAAAAAGTTTTTGAGAAACTGGTAATGGTAATTTTCTGAAGGATAGTTTGGAAGGATGTTAGAAGAAAACTTCGCGAATATTTCTGAAGGATACTGAATTTCTGATTTTTAAGATATCTCTAAAGATATGTTTCTAACACAGTTCGTGGAGCAATTTTTGAGGAAATTCATGAAGAAATTTCATATGCAATCCATGCAAGATTTTTATCAAGAATCTTTAAGTAAATTTTTGAAGGTATCAGTAGATAAATGACTATTTCCTCCTAATGAAAAGTTTTCTCGAGAAGTCCTTGCAGATTTATTTAAAGAAATTAAAGAAATTTCTGGAGGAAACTTCAGACTAATTACCGAAGAAATCCCTGTAAAACTTCCTGCCTGTGAATCTTTTCTAAAAAAAAAAAACTGCAGGATTTTCAAAAGGAATCTCTGAAGGGCTATCTGAAGAAAGCCTTGAAAGATTTTCCAAACGAATTCCCATGTGGAATTTTTGAAAGAATTTCTGAAGGAATTCTCCCTGAAAAAAAATACGGGGAAAGGGAAACCATGCCAGGTTTTCTTAAAGAACTTCTTGATAAATTTCGGGTGGAATCTCGGAAGGAATTTCTATATTGGTCTCTGTAGGAAATGTCCAAATAAATAAAGAACTTTTAAATGATGTTTTGATGAACTCAACGTATACATGAAAAAATAGATAAATTATTGGTGAAATTCCGAAAAAAAATCCACAGCTCAGGTGAGATTTGAACTCACGTTCCATTCCAGCCGCATGCTTCTCCGGTGGAAGCAAAATCTTCCGGGCCCGAACTCGACGCGTTACCGCGGATGCATTTAATGGTTCTTTTGAGTTTCGATTTTGTGCCTCATTCGAGTACGAGAGACCAGGACAACCAGCGATGTAGAGATAGATGTGATGGAAACCCAGGCGCAGTAGACACGGTAACACAACCGTTCGACCGGACAATATCCGTCCCGGGGTTCACGTGATAGCGGAAGAAAAAATAACACGGGATGCGGTTCGTTTTACAACTTTACTCTACAACGGACTAGTACGGACTTAAACAATAACAAACATTTACTACACAATACATTCGCAACTATGCTTCGTTATTACATACATATCCAACATAATGTCATCGTCAACTGTAATCACCGACCAGGGGACTGACACGCACACAATCATCTTCGCAACCAGGGGGCTGTCACTACTATATTCCAGCAAGATGTTGGCACATGAATGGGTGAGCTCGTTTCATACTATTGTTTACTGTAACAAAATGAGATAATATTTGTGCAAAAACCGTAGACTTTTTTGTTATTTTTATTTTTGTCTGTTTAGTCTAATTTTAATATTTGAGGTACAATTTGATTGGTCCGTTACTTCAAGTAACGACATTTACTCCTAATCCAGTTTTTATGTACAGTAAGGCATCGTACACAAATTACGTAACGCTATAGGGGGAGGGGGGAGTCTAGCTTAGCGTTACAAGCCATACAAAATATTTTTTGTTTTATACAAAAAGCGTTACAAGGGAGAGGGGGAGTCTGAAATCGCCGATTTTAGCGTTACGTAATTTGTGTACCATGCCTAAAAGAGGTTCTAAGAGTTAAACATGGACTTGGTTTGTGGATTGTTTGCTTCCCGAATAAAGCGAGCAGTGATGAGTCAGTTTGAACATCCTGTCATGTAGTTTGTAGTAAATATTGAGCGATCATCAGATTGTTTACTTTTCGCGTAAAGTTAGCAACTTTGATCCATATTAAACGTTGAGTTCTGTGTGGAATAGACTAAAGTTTCTGCTCCCTAGTGGGGTGAAGACGCGTAATAGATTATTTTTGCTTTGTTTTATCATGGAAACGTGATTAGTTGTGGGTGGTGGATTGTGTATATTGATCCATTGTCAGTTCGTATCACCAACCATGGGTGACTCCAAGACTGACAATGTACCCTTCCCTACTAACAAAAATTCCTTCCTGAGACAAACGTGGAGATGCAGCGATTCTCGGTCTCTATAACAACGTTTGTCTTACTAACATTCCTTCCCATCCTTGATGACCGTAAGGACGTGGCCGGCGCTGTTATTGGCCTTAATATAGTTGAGAATTTCATTTGCAATCCCTGAACAGTAACTGTTCTTCTTTCGACAATGTTCTGGCACCACGACGGTCGAGATCAATTCCTTTAAGGCAGGAATCGATGAAGCGAAAAACGAATCCTACGGTCCGCAGCAGCCATTGATATTTGGAAAACCGGTGATAAAAAATCGGAGATTTCGGAGCCACTCGATGGCGAGCTTGATCCATGCGCAATTCGTCCAGAGTGTCCGGTGTGTTGAGGACTCTTGGATAGGCCATTCATATTCGTCCTTACACAGAAATTCAAACCGCCAACTGTCAGTTTGGAAGCACGGTGCTTTACCCTATTTTGTGGCCTCATCTGTACGGAATCCAGGACTGTACCGTTTAAGAGTCACCCCAGATCACACGACGACTGATAAGGTAAGGTGTGATTTTCCTGGACCTACTCCATGATTCTTACTCCAATGACTGCAGCCAGTAACTTCAACCAGGGAACTCACATCGGTGTTAGAGGGGCCAGTTTTCACAACACCAAGTGCACAACGGATATGCCAATGATCGAAATTTCGATAATAAGCGACACACGCTACCTCACCCGCATCGACAAAAACATGAAGATTGCCGGGATCGTATCCAGGGAAGTAACAGCGCCGGATTTCCACGTAGTCTAGATCACGAGGAACCTCGACCCATCGCCGCCATAGATCGGCTACCTCCGGTGAAATGGGAGTGAACAACGACAGTGTCATTCCCCTAGCATGCTTCAGTAACAGCAAGCCACGGTGCCCCCACAGACCGTTATTATAAAATAAAAATGTCCATCAAAACTAAGTTCAGGAGTCGAATCCTGGTGCCATTCTGCACCTCTGGGCAAATTTTAAAATAATCCCTAGGAGGAATCTCGAGAAATCTCGATATGATGTTTTATACAAAGAAATTTCAAAGAAATCCATGTTCAGATTCAACAATATCGCTTAAATACCTACAAAAAAAGTCCCCAAAGTATTCAAAGTTGTTTCAAACCAGTATATATTTACCAACGCAACTTTTATTATACATATTTACTTCTCACCCAACTCAATTAACTGACTAAACTGACATACGTATGTTTTTCCAAGCCATGCATCGGTTTTAACGTAAGCATTAAAAAGCGATTTTTCCCTATTGTTTTATGAACATATTACACATCTCAGTGTTATACATTAAAATTTTCCCTAATTCTACAACATGTTTACTATATTACGAGGAACCAACCCTCCAAAGACCACAAAGGGATCTAAGATATGTGGAAAAAGTTATTGAGTGAAAACCGAATAGCATGGAAACGCTGTTTAACATGTAAGGAATAACAATAAATAATCAAATCTCGTCATTTTATCGATCGGGTAAGGCTTCATAACATTTTTCCATGAACTTCGCATCGCTTTGCGGTCTTCGGAGGTCTAATTCATCGTGAAGTTTGCTACAGAAATCATTCATCGAATTATTTTTAGGGACCAAGGGGTGAATCCAAGCGATTTTTCATTGAAGAAGTAATTTTTCTCATAAAATCGTCTGAAAAACTAAGAATAACGGGCGCAAAAATAGTTTTCCCGATCGACCTGATATTTTGCACAGTTGGTATGCGACCAAAATGGAACTCAAAATGTATACAAGAACTAGAGTTTTTGCATTTTTTTATATTTTCCCACATAAACCGTGTCCCACGTTATTACATATACGTCGTAGTTTCCTGTTCTTCCAAAATTGGTGTACTATTAGATCTTTATTTAACACATATTTCTCAGCAATTTTCTAGTGTTCATGTGCAAGAATATGTAGCACTTTTCATTAAAAAAAAAATGTTCAAAATTCTAGGCAAAGCAAATCAAAGATAATCTATCACACCGTAGTTGCTACTCCGTGATTGACCATAGTTGCACAGAGAACCAATGAAAGCAAGGCTTGGGACTAGCTAACCATTCTCAATGTGCACAATTCGAGAGTTCAATATTTGAAAGTCAATAACGGCGCTGGCCACGTCCTTACGGTCATCGGATCGATTATGTGTCATACTCGCCCCATATAGGAGAGATACATTTACAGCAAGGAACAATACAATTACTAAACACTGAACGCCCCTGTTCAAAATGCTAAGCAATATCGAAAAAAAGTATAAATTTGTTTTCGACTATTGTGACTGAAAACGTTATTCATTTTAAGAAAACTGCCTTCAAAGACCTACTTCAGTTTTTCTAACCCTAACGTTGGTAATCAAAAGCACATATGACAAGCAACGTTTTTTGCATCTTTTTTCTGATTTTTGTATACTGCCAAATGTTTGGTAAGTCAGTTTAATCAGTTAATTTATTTAGATGCGTAGTAAATATGTATAATTGAAGTAACGTTATTAAATAAATACGGGTTTGAAACAACTTTGAACACTTTAGGGAAAGTTTGTGTAGGTATTTAAGCGATATTGTTGAATCTGAACATGGGTTTCTTTGAAATTTCTTAGTATAAAATATCATATCGAGATTTCTCGAGATTCCTCCTAGGGATTATTTTAAAAATTTGCCCAGAGGTGCAGAATGGCACCAGGATTCGATCCCTGAACTTAGTTTTGATGGACATTTTTATTTTATAATAACGGTCTGTTGGATCTTACCCCTACGTTGTGGTTTAATTCGGTAGAATCCACGGAGATCACGTTGGTCCACTATCGGCACAGCACCCTAACGGCCGCAGCATAAATCACCAGCAAACGGTGCAAAACCCCTCTCGGCCGGGTGGCGGCAAACACAGCGACGACGAATCGACCCAAGTTGAATCGCACAGCACAACACCGATGGCTTGGAGTGAACTTGACTACTCCAGTAGGATTTCGGAAACGGGGCACCTATTCACTAAGCCAATACACCGCACTGCAGCACAAAAAACTTTATTTCCCAGTTCAAAGTTTCACTATATTTCACATGCACTGATAGTTTTATTTCTAATTAGATTGCTTCTGTTCTGACTTGTGGTTTAACGATGACTGACGACCGAGTACGTTGGTTTCACCTCACGACGCTACCCACTCGATCAGCTGTGCCGGCCGAGCTGCCAGAGGTGCTGAAAACTCGCCGAAAGCGACGACCGATAGCACCATCACCTGCGTGAGAAGAACAAATCTCACGCAGTGCGGCCAGAGAACCAACACGGTCTGTGGGGGCACCGTGCAAGCATCATGCTTCATTGAGGAATGGAGCTTTGGCGGAGTAAGTCAAGGCGATCGTGAGTCCCGTAAAATGCTAAATGATTCTACTGTAGTTTGCTAAGATGGCTGGGAACAGATTATTCCGGTGACTTACGCGATATTCACAGTATACTGGTATACCTATAGGTATATTCGTGAGGCTGTCATACTCTGGAAGCCAGGTTGAACCCAGAACTCGTTCCGCATCGGCTAAATATCCCACTGAAAAGCTTTTCGTGGTTTTTGAAACTTTTTCTCCGACCCGTCGTAGAACATGTCCGGAATTCGAGAGCCAGTTCCAAATAACAAATGCCACCCTAGCATGAATCTCCTTCACCTCGAGAGCTCCGCGAACTGCTCCTTCAACCGTATCCGCACAGTTTGTATAATCATCTACGTGGGTATTCTCTACTATGGCTGCAGTGCAGCTGCTTCGGGATATCTCTGCTTCCATTTCTCAGAGTTTTTGTTCTTTACGTATTGGGCAGAACATGGCCTACATGTAGACTCAAATGAGGCTACGTCCATGACGGATTCCTGAATCGGGTCCCGCCACAAGAAACGCTGGGTCTGCCGATCCTCCGGACAAATGATAATCCGGTGGAACATTTTCTTTATGTCGGCAACCTCTCGTTGGCGAAGCGAAACAATACAGATAGAAGCGAGGTGAGAAGATCCGGGCCCGGCAGAAGCATTGAGTTGCGGGAAGCACCACCACCGCGCCGGGTTCTGCACGACTCCTAGCGGAAAACACCACACCTTTTTTGTTTCGCTGCTTGTAGATTCTTCACCGGTTAGCTTGTGTGCGTAACCCTTTGCTTGATTGTCGAGTATCTGCAGAATGACGTTGGGGTACACAGATAAAAACAATGAGAATTACAAATTTGTGTTATATTTCATGGAAAATCTCAGTCATGCTAAATTACATGACATATAATGGAAGTTTACATGATATTTCATGAGATTTACACGACATGACATGTAAACTTCTATGAAATCCCACGCCCCAATTATGTGCATTATACAGTAGACGTTCGACAACTGCAACATGTTTACGTTTCACTTACCGAATAAAATTCGATAACTGCAACAACTGACAGACGTCAAAGAACTGTCAGTCGCTGCAGAATGCAGTCAATGTGCATTCAGAAAACATCGCACTGCAACAAAAGTGCATGCGAAAAACATCGCATAGCTGTTGACATTCCATTTTGACGGATAGCGGTGCGATAACTGCAAAATTGTTGCACTTAGCGGACTTGCACTTAAAAAGCATTGCAGTTAAATCGTTTGCACCGAGCGAACGTCTACTGTATGTCACAGACATTTACACTATTTTTTGGATCTGTGTCTAACTCCAGTTTCTTTGAGAGGCTTAGTTCCAGACAAGCCAATCGTCGCTCTACCATGAATCGGTTATCCGGAAACTCGACACAATCAAACTTCCACAGCAGACCTGTTTGAAATCTTCCGGGTGCTTTTCGAGCGGTTGTCTTTTCCAGAATTTCGCGTGCCCTGCGATCTTCGTCGTCTTTGACTTGCGGGAATCTATGACATTTCGTCGAAAGACATTTGGTCGAATGACGTTTGGTCGATTGACATTTGGTCGAAAGTACATTTGGTCGAACGGACGTTTGGTCGAATGGACATTTGGTCGAAACCCATATTATGGAGTAGGAAACATATGACATTTAGTCGAACGGACAATTCGTCGAATTGACATCTGGTCGAAAGGCACTAACGGATGAATAGACACTAGACCAGTCGATGACAAAAACCGCTAGATAAGAGTTATGTTGTATTTCCAACTTCAGCTTGAGGAGGTACATTCCGAATACTCAATGAGCCATTTTACGAAATGACAACAATGTTGATGATGATATTGGTTTTCACGGGTTATTGGACGCTACCTCCTGTCAAAATTCATTCTTAAAATCGGCTCGTAAAAGGGACTATAGGGAGGAGTGGTAGCCCCTTGAGCGCCATGTAGGTAGAGCAACCCCAGTAAGGAAGCCTGCTTTAAACCGTCACCTACCAGAAAAAGCAAAACTAGAGAAAACGGATTAATTTAACAGCAACAGACCAGGCAACGATTTAAGGATAATGATTGGAAAATCAAATCTTGGAACGTGAGAACTTTAATTCAACCCACATGTCTTGCGCACCTGGCTCGTGAACTGCAGAATACCGACGTTAATGAGGCTACTATTCGCAGATCTGCGGAAACAACTTTCGTTGAACCTGTCATTGGAAAACTTTCATTTTGTTGCCAACAATATTGCTCTGCGGCTTGTAGCATTCGCTGCTAGAGCAATGCAAATCAGCAGTACCTATTTACTTCGTAGATGAGAATCTCCGAAAACACATTTAGTGATACCCGAGTGTGATGATACTTGCTTGCAGATTGATACTACCATAACAGGGTAACATGAAAAAAGTGACGCACTAGGTGACGCATTTAAACGCGTTCAAGTTTAAACTCGGCACGCTGCGATCAGAAACATTTGAAAATTCTTCAGTTGGAAGTTGAAACGCTAGCGAAAATACCTGCATGATACCCTGGTATCCTCAAAACTGAAATGATTATATATCCACCATTTTTTTCAAAGATTTGAATAATCTTGGCATTCGATTCAGAAACTTATTGGGAGCATATCCGAGTGAACCGGTTTGATTGCCGTGGTTTTTCGAAAATCCGGATTTTCAGGAACATATTCGGCATGTCAGCTACAATAACCATCGAAGATCATAAACCAATAGTCTTATCCAATCAGTCTTGTCATTGGTGGGCTATTCTAGAAAAAAATCTCAAAAAGTCATGCCCATCAATCACACTCTCTTACACCTCAACCCCACAATGTATATTTATATTTACGGATTTTCTGAAACTCCGGGACCGGACCATAGAGTAAGCACATATGAGTTCGGAGCTGAATCGGTATCTGAACGAGCGTTCTTGAGCAGTAAGCTCTGACACACAAGCATTTATATTATTTTCGACTCCTGTTCAGTTCAAGTGCAACACTACATGAAAGAACAGCCTAAGTTTAAAAGAAGGAAAAAATATCAGATGAAAAATCTGCAGCTGCAACATATGAACATAGTAAAATCAGGAAACTTGAACAAAACCCCAGAAGCCACTGATGAAAAAAATCAGCAATGAAATTAGTAAACTTGAAAGAGCAGCCTATGTTTGAAAGAAGGAAAAATATCTAAAAAAGGCATCAGCTAATGAAGAACAGCTTGTGTTCAAAAGGAAAAATTTCTTCTGAAACATTCAGCAGTTGGTACAGCGTACAGGAAAACGATGTTGGGATCAGTATGACCCAAACAGGCACGCTGAACGCGCATTACGCCATCGTGGGGCGAATAATCTAACATCCTAGGAGGGTTAATAAACGTATAAGAATAGCCCATGTTTTAAGGAAGGAAAAATACATGAGAAAAAGACAGCAGCCATAACATTCAAACATAGTAGAAATACGAAACTTGAAAGAATAGCCTATGTTCAAAAGAAGGAAAAATCATCGTTAAAAAAAATCACAACCATAATGTCCACTATCAGCACAAATAACAAACTTGAAAGAACAGCATATGATGAAAAGAAGGGGAAACCTTTGATGGATAAGCCAGTATGTGCTACACAAAAACGCAATAAAATGATTAAACTTGAAAGAAGAGCCAATATCAAAGATAAGGAGAAATCTTCGATGGAAAATCAACTACTTCACCAATGCTAACGAAAAGTACATTGCAAAACAAGTTACCATAATAATAAAAACCCTTGAATGAAATATTTGCTGTTTAATGTTTGATATTATTAACATGATTAAATTGCTATACGACTAAATTGCTAACGCCCATTTGACCAAACATACTTTCAACCAAATAACATCAGTAACAAATAAATTCAGATACCGAAATATATAAAAAAAAATTCCAATTAAATCTCTTTTCACAGGTTAGTGCCTTTCGACCAGATGTCCATTCGACGAATTGTCCATTCGACTAAATGTCATATGCTTCTTCTTCCAAAAAATGGGTTTCGACCAAATGTCCATTCGTCCAAATGTCCTTTCGACCAAACGTACTTTCGACCAAATGTCATTCGACCAAATGTCATTCGACTAAATGTCATTCGACCAAATGTCCTAAAGCCGACTTGCGGAACCACTGTATCGTGTAGCTGTTGATCAGACGACCGGCTACAAATGTGAAGGAGACGATGTTCAGGCGAGTCGTTAAGGCCTTCTGGTTTCCTTTGGATGGTCTAATCTAATCTAGTCTTCGCCACAACTGGTTCGCAATACTTTTCTTCTCGCTTCCTTAATGTCAGTAACAACTTAGCATTGTCGGCGTTGATGAGGCTACGAGATGCAACGCTAGAACAAGTGTTCACAGGAATACCCTTAAGTGGTCGAATTTGCGTGTCATTTCTTCGTACTGCAACGACTGCGAAGGAAGATCCAAGTTGTCCAACGTACACACATAATCCAAAGAGTGCTTACGATCGTTACCAATCGCCGAAACTGTAAGCTGAAAGTTCTGGGAGTCATTTCCTGTTCGTCGAATATTCCCTGCCCACTATAGGCAAAAGGGTTCCACTTTGTTTTCAACACCTAGTTCGTCGGCCAACTGTTACTCGATAAGTGTGTACGACGGCCTATCGTCGAGAAACGCCAGCAACTGCCAGTGGCTGATGCATTCTTCCCGTAGAGTGTAACTGGCAGTATTCGGAAGAGTACGGGACACGGATGCTGTCGATGGGCATTAAGGGTCGCTGAAGGTGTGGGCTGGTTTATCGCTGGTGTCGTATCTTCGGAATCCGACGACTGGGAATCACCAGGGAATTTCTCTCGACGGTGATGAAATCGAAGCGATTGAAGGATTCGTGCACTTGGGCTCACTGGTGACCACCGACAACGACACCAGCAGGGAAATTCAGAGACGCATTGCGACAGGAAATCAAGCTTTCTTTGAACTCCGCAGAACTCTACGATCGAACAAAGTTCGCCGTCATACGAAGTTAACTATCTACAAAACGCTTAGACCGGTAGTTCTCAATGGGCACGAAGCATGGACCCTACGTGCAGAGGACCAACGCGCCCTTGGAGTTTTCGAACGGAAGGTGTTTCGTACCTTCTACGGCGGAGTGCAGATGGAAGACGGGACTTGGAGAAGGCGAATGATCCACGAGCTGCATCAGCTGCTGAGAGAACCAACCATCGTCCACACCGCGAAAATCGGGAGGAATGCCGGTACAAGAAGACGTAATGCGCAGCGAGCTATGTGGAACGATCAAGCGCACGACGATTCGCGGGTCCTTTGCTGGAGAGTGCGGAGCTGGAGACACACAGCAGTGGACCGAGTCGAATGCAGACGACTCCTGCGTACAGCAGTCGACACTCAAGCCTTAGTCAAACCCGTAAGATATCCGTCTATCAAAGATCCGACTTAAAATGATCGAATTTATCTTGATGTGCACTTAACGTCTCATTTCCTATTTGGTATCAATTACTAATTTTGTAAATTAGCTTCTCCAGCTAACACAAAGTCGTAAATGATATTGCATAGGATGCTAAAGTGGAGGCCATATGCGTACCTGCTTCCATTTAGCCGCGTGAAAAGTGTACGCATATTGCCTCCACTTTTGCATCCTATTCAACATCATATGCGATTGTGTGTTGACTGAGTTCCATATCATGTAGATAAATATTGTGAAAAAACTATAATTTCTTTAAAATATTAAGATTGAATAATTGTTCCTCAAACTCTGTTTCCGTCTAATCCGTCTATTTCGGGCACAACTTGAATTCAATTCCCGGCACACCTTCTACGACACTATGATTTGAAGGATGGTCAAAAATAATGATGGGACCGTAAGTTTATTCGAAAAGTTGGTCAAATTCTTCGCAATCCAAATCAAATCAAAATTAAACGGTGATAAAGAACAATTCTGCTAGCTGAAGCTTTGGTGCGGTTGCCTTCGTCGTACGGAAATCGTGAAGTTTAGTGTAATTGTTCAATTTCCAGTGCTAAAGAGGCTGGTTATTGATAGTTTACATCTTTTTGCTTCCATTAATGAGCCATTGGCAAAGGTAAGTCGGAATAGGGTATCGCGCTACTTGGGCGGTGGCTTCTATATTCGTCTGTTTTCCACTATAACTCAGTTACTTTTGAACGAATTGACTTGAAATGTTGTACACGGGTAGATACTATACCTATCTCACTGCATTCCAAAAATTGTGTCAATTGGTTTAAATTTGACTGAGTTATAGTGGAAAACAGACGAAAATAGAAGCCACCGCCCAAGTGGCGCGATTCCCTATATGTTATGATTGGTGACGGGAATTAGCGCATATGATGAAGTAAAATCATAGACAACCAGATGTGAACATTTTTCGATTCATATCATAGGCACGGAAACATGATCGCCCAATGCTGAAAGGACTGAGTTTGGCCAACCAAAAACAAGGTGTCGGTAGTGGGAAAACGTCAAACTTGAACAAAAACTATGCCAGCGCCACGGATGGACAGTTGGCCAACTATTAGATTTTTAAATAGATCGTTAAATCGGTGTACGATGATTGGTGATGATTGGAGTGTTACGTCTGTTTGTCAGTGGTAAAGTGGTAATACTATAAAGAAATGAAAAATTAATAAATACATTACACATCATCTGATTGAGCACCCCTGTTTAACTTCCAAGGCAAATCCCTTCAATGGTGAAGAAAATGCAGACCCTCAAAAAATTGATCGACCGGCTCAATCGAGATCGAGGGAGAGGGCATTTCCCGCACCGTTCAATGTTGTCGATGTTGTCGTTGTTGTACCAATTGAAGCGATATTGATGTCGCGTCGCATTTATCAACAGCTTCACGAGAGGATTTCCCATCGTCAGTCAAGCCTTTTACTGTATACAGTTCAAATCGTATGTGATGGCAAGTTGCAAGTTTTAAGGGGGTTTCCATCGGTATTCAAAGTCGACTCACCTATACACAGTCGTCAAATTTATTCGGTACTTCCAGACGCGGTAATCCCGGGTTGGCCTCTCGCAGAGGAACGTGCCTCGATGATATCAGCAAAACAACAACGATGCGATCGGTTTCCGAAATTATGGGTTTGTGCGGTTTCTGGATGGCGCGACTACTGACTGACTGTGGCTGGATGTTTTACGGCTTAGCTGGACTGTAGTTTTAAATGATGACTAGTGATGGTGAGTGTTTGGTCGGATACTCGGTCATATCGGGGATTTCAGGTAGGAAATCTGCATTATAACTGAAACTGAGTAGCAAAATTGTAATGACAATGTACCATATCAACGGTTTTTGATCAGTAAAAACAGTGAATTCTATGATTCCGAGGTGTTGAAACAAGCCCAAAAAACTCTGAGATTGACGTCAGTTGCTTAGTTCCTGAAATGTATTTACGTACCATCTGAAACATACCGTTGACCAACCTTGACCACTTGGGAACTTCCGTCCTTTCAAAGTAATTTAAAGCGCATCAAGTCCATGATCCCCATGTCTTTAGGACCGAAGTCAATCAAAACAAACAGTTTGTTTTCTTCATCTAATAGCCCACCACGGTCACGCTCCAGTCAGTGAACAATTCCAAGCATTCCACTAGTAGTGAGTGCACTTGATCGATTTAGCTCGGTAGCTGGAGCGGAGCATAGGGGCTGTCCATAAACCACGTGGTCATTTTTTTGGGACTTCTCAAACCCCCCACCCCCCCCCCCCCCCCCGCGTGGTCATTTGTCCATACAAAATTTTTTTTTCGTCCATACAAAATGCTCATTGGCCGAACCCCCCCCCCCCCCCCCCCTCATGACCACGTGGTGTATGGACAGCCCCATAGCATGATCAATCTTCAGTTCAGTGCATCCGTCCTCCCAAGCGCAGTGCATTGGCATGTTTTTTCTCCATCGTTTGTTTCCATCCAAGTGCATTTCATTTCACTTTTGCATTCATTCATCCGTGTACGAGCTCGTTTCGATCTATGACGATCACTCCTAATGAAGTCGAGCGTTGCTCGTGGTATACGAGACCAGCTTATTGGCCACTTTTCAAGAGTTACTCCACAATCAATGGACCATAAACAAACCAATCCAAACATCCAAAGTGAACGTCCAGAAGCAAACTGGCGCATTCGACCTTGACTTTGGAAACAGCTGACGATGGTGGTGGTGTTGATGATGCAGCATAACACCAACTCCGATCATGATACGATCATCCACCTCGATTCAACGATCGCGATCGTTCACATAGTCTATAGGGTTCCTTACGATCGCATCATTATTCAGTATAGTCCTAACGCGTTCATGTTACGGCGTAATCGGCACTTTGTCTACGAATGGGCTACAAAGCACGTGGCCGGCGTCGTGCTGTGCATGCGGTTTTCAGTAATGCAATTCAGCGCTTCGCAAACAAAACGCTGAGGTTTGAGAGGGAGGTGTTGAGTTATACACCTCCGTCGTCGTGTCGCATCTTCGAACTGTGTACACAGATGAAAATTTTCCTGTCAGAATGTAGTGAAAAACGTGTCAAAGGTCAAGCATGTGATATCACGTACAATACATTACTTACGCAAGTAATTTTACATGCCAATTAGATATTTTTTAAGGATATTTACTAGTAAAACAAGTGTTACGGGCACATAAAAAAGAATCTGTAAAGCTCAGCGAGCAATCATGCAAATTACAGAACATGTAGAATTGTGTAGAATTTGCACTGTAAATTTACATAATACATGTAATAGTTCTCATATAAAATTACACCTTAATCCTGTAAGTATTCACAAACTCTCAAAAGTTTCTGATCAATATTAAGAATTTACACACTAAAGTAATTGTATTTTACATGGTATGTAATGTAATTTTGAACTTCATACGTCATTTTACGTCATTTTGAACAATCCATCAGTGCAGACGAATACCAACAAGTTTTCTGCAAGAAAAATAGTATCTGTGACCAATTTAGCCGCAAACTAGCGCTGTTGGAAGTGGGTGTGCAGTGTACGACAAATTGCACCCGCTTTAATTGTAGGCACTTCATTTAGCTTAATCGTACCTATGAATCAAAGTTGCTCGTTGTCGGGGAATACCGAGAACAATGTTTGTGGTTTTCCACTTCGAAGTCCAACGATGCGGATGATAGTTATCATCTAGGTGTTTGGCTTGAGTGGATCACTATTGTTGTCAACTTAGAGGTATGTTAACGACTAAAATTAGTTTACGCCTTCTTTTATGAGGTAATTGGTAAGCGTGTGGAATGGTTGTAAATTAATTAACTGGAATGCCATACCTAGTTAACAAGTACAATCTAGTTAACTTCGTTTGCAAGACTAAACTGATACAAACGTGTAGTTGTTCAAATTTTTATAGAGATGATAAGTGATGTCAATTTCGAGCTTCTGATGGTTGACGCTTTGGTTCGCCAATGATAAGATTTGAGACTCGAATCCTAAGAGGTCGCCCGTAAACCATGCGGACTTTTGAGGGTAGGGTTAAGAATCAGCCAAAATGGACGCTTTTGGCCGGCACCCAAGAGAATCTGAGGACTACCTGGAGTATAGATCTTTGAAGCTACAAGCGTGATCAGTAATATACTGGAGCTTTATGAATGGAATTCAGGCCTGCACAGCATCAATTAACCATGAACTGTCAAGTGGTGAGTTTAATTCTGTGTAAGAATCTCCAAGAACTCTCTGCCGTACAGGTCATCGGATTAGGGTTCATGCTTTTACAACATTAAACAGCTACGATCTATCAAGTGGTGAGATCAATGTCCCGTCAAAGGTCTTCAAAAACTCCTTTGAGTAAAGCAAAGGTCATCCAAACTGAAAGCGTAATCAGTCTGACGACTTCTACGTACAGCAGATGACACTCAGGCCTTAGTATGACCGGTAAGATAAGTAAGTCTGATAAGTCTTGAAGCCCAACTGTACGCCCACTGAAACGCCTCTAAGCCCCCCCCCCCCCCCTTCCCCCCTTTGCAGTAGTCCGTTGAAGCACACCTGGAGGCCCATGAACCCCCCTAAAACCTCCTGCAACTCTTTCGAAACCCTCTGAAAACACCTCTTGAAGCTCATTCGACACCCTGTAAAACCGCAGAAACACTAAAAATATTCCTTTGAATGTCAGACAATATCTTGAGGTGGTTGACCAAAAGGCGTCTTCTCTCTTTAACGCGACCCATCACGGTACCAGAGTGACCGAGCCGAGCGGAGACAAGCATCTGGTCATTAAGGGGTTTAGTCCGAGCATTTGACTTCAATTGCGACCAATGGTTCAGAGCTGTTCAGAGGCCTCGATAGCTCTGAATGGGTTGGGCATATTTGGCTTCAGTAAACTAGGCTAAATCGTGCGGATCTGGTTTATGACCAGACCAGATAAAATGGCGAATTTGAACAGAAAGGTAAAAAAAAATGTCCTGATGTGAAAGTAATGGGGCATTTGCTTACTTTCAAAGTAGTAATTATCTTCAAGTAATAGATTAGGTATCAACTATGTCTCATAAAGTCTCTCCTACTCTGACGAATACCACCCACGTTTTTTTTTAAACTGTGGACACTTATATAACCAATTTTATGCACACGAACGCCTTTTAGTAGGCGAATCAATGGTGCTTCTTGGAATCGAATCTTTTAGGCAGGAAAAGTCGGGTATAACGCCGACGGTTGAACAAAGCATTAGAAAGGGTTCGACTCCAGCGAGGAGGTTGCGATAGATAAACATTGCTTGAATTCTCCTCATTTTTCCCCCTTGAGTTCACCGGAAACACCCCTTGTACGTCCCAGAATGGATCCTATAATACATTCTAGATAACCAGGAGGTCTCATGGGCCAGGTTGTGTCAGGAGAGCATCAGGGAGTTTCATGAGTATTTCAGGGCGTACCAGAGTGTTTCAGGAGGGTTCCTGTGATGTTTCAGTGTGTCTTGGGGCGCTACAGAGAGTCCCAAGGTGTTCCAGGAAGACTCCGGAATGTTTCAGGAGGTCTCGTAGGCGTTTCAAGGTGTCCTAGGGGGCTTAGGAGATACCTGGAGGACTGAGGGACGTTTCAGAGAGTCTCAGGGGTGTTTTCGGGGGATTTTGAGGGTACTTTTCAAGACCTTTCAGGGGGTTCCAGGGAGTCTCAGGGGCGCTTCAGTGGCTTTATGAGGTTGCCTGGAGATCTTAGGGACGTTTCTAAAGGTTTTCAGTGGGTAGCTAGAGGTGTCCTGAACGTTTAAAGGGGTCTCAAGAGGTTTTAGGGACTTCCATGGGATCTCAGGGGCGATTCATACGGTCCCAGCAGGTTTCATAGGGGTACCTGGTCTCAGAGGCGTTTCAGGTGATTTTCAGAGGTCCTTAAAAGGCTCTGACGGTGTTTCAGGAGCATTTTAAGGGTCTCAATTGTAACCTGGGAGTTTTCAGAACCTTTCAGGGTATGCCAAGAATTTTGGGTCAGGTATTATTCCAGGTGTTCCTCGGGATTTTCCCTACGAGTTCTTCGAAGATTCTTCTAGGAGACATTTGGAAATTTCTTCAAAAGATTCTCGGGTATACCTCTTAGAGTTCCTCGGGAATTCCTCCAGGAGTTCCTAGGAAATTCCACCATGTATTCCTCGGAATCCCTTCATGAGTTCCTCGAGATTTTCTACCGGAGCTCCTCGAGAATTTCTCCCGGAGCTCCTCGGGAATCCCTTTAGGGGTTGCTCGGAATTCCTCCAGGAGTTTCTTGGGAACTCTTTCAGGACTTTTTCGGAAAATTCCACAAGAGTTCCTCGGAAATTCTTCCAGGAGTTTGCCAAGAGTTTCTTCAGGAGTTCTTAGGGAACTCCTCGGCAATTCCTTTAGGGGAATACCTGGGGAATTCCTCGGGAATACCTGCAGCAAAAGGATCTTATTTAGGAGTACTACAGCAATTCCTCGGGAAATTCTTCTGGATATTCTCGGGTATACCTCGGGAATTCCCAAAGAAGTTCTTGAGGAATTTCTCTGGGAGATCCGTGAGAATTCCTCCAAGGGTTTCTCGAGAAGCCCTCTAGAATTTTTCGGGAATACTTCCAGGAGATTATCAAGAATTATTTTGAGAATTTCAACTCAAGTTTCAAGAAGTTCAACTCGATGTTATTATTAATAACTCCAGGAAATTCTCGGGAATCTGGAGAAATTTCCGAGGGACTGCCAAAAAGAACCTTCAGGAACTCCGAAAAAATTCTCTTGGAGGGATTCCCGAGAAACCCTTGAAGAAATTCCTGGAGGGATTCCCGATGAACTCCTTGAGGAATTTCCGAGGAATCTCAAAGAGAATTTCCGAGGAACTGCTGAGGGAATTCTCGAGAACTCCTGGAGATATTCCCGAGAAACTCTTGAAGAAATTCCTGCAGGGATTCCCGATGAACTCCTTGAGGAATTTCCGATGAACTCCTTGAGGAATTCTCGAGGATCTGCTGGAGATATTCCGACGAACTCCTGGAGAAATTTCCGAGGATCTCCTGTAGGAATTCTCGAGGATGTGTTGGAGGGTCACCAAGGATCTCCTGGAAGATTTATCGAAGAACTTCTGCAAGAGTCCCCAAAGATCTCCTGGATGAATTCCCGAAGAATTAATGGAAGAATTGCTGAGGAATTTCTGGAGGAACTCCTGAGGGAATATCCGAGGAACTCATGGAGGAATGTCTGAGAAGCTCCGGGAAGAGTTCTCTGGAAACTTATGGAGGAATTATCGTAGAATTCCTGGTGCAGTACCGGAAGGATTTCTGGTGGAAATCCTAAGAAACTCCAGGAGTTATTCCCGACTATCTTCAGGAGAAGTTCCCGAAGATCTTCTGGACGAATTCCCAATTATTACCTGGAGAAACGCCAGAGGATCTCCAAGAGGGTTTTCCATGGATCTTCTGGAGGAATTCCCGATGGTCTCCTAAAGGAATACCCGAGGAACGCCTGAAGGAATTTCCGAGGACCTCCTGGACGAATTGTCGAGGTACTCCAGAATGACTTCCCGAGGATCTTCTGGAGGAATTTCCTAGGATATTCTGAATAAATTTCCAAGGAATTCCCGAAGGACTACCCGACGAACTCCTGCAAGAATTTTCAGATTGTTTTGTTGAACTCGTGGAAATAAACCCGAGGAACTTTTTTGGAGTTTTCGGGAAAAACCTGGAAAAATATTGGGGAAATCCTGGAGAGAACCATGCATTATAACTGGAGGTTAATTCTGGAATTTCTGGAAATTCTGAATGGAGCTTTCGTATAATTTATGTAGTTATTTCCAGGAAAACCATTGATGAATTCCCAGTGAAATACTGGAGGGAGCTGATGGAGAAATTCCCGAGGATTTCCTGAAGGAGTTCCCTAGATACTCCTGGAGGAATTCCCGAGGAACTGCTGAAGGAATTTCCGAAACCCTCCTGTAAGAGTTCCCGACTAGCTTCTGGAAAAATAAATTGATGGAACTTCTTTAGGAATTTTGGGAAACACCGGGCAAAGCTCCAAGGAAATCCTGAGAGAACCATGCGTTATTGCTGGAGGACTTCTTAGGGAACTCCTGAAGTAAGTTTAATAGATGTTCTGGAGGGATTTTTTGAATAATTTAAGGAGATATTCCCAGTCAAATCATGGAGAAATTCCCAAAGAAATTCTGGAGGAGTTGTACCACAAATGCTGCAGGAATTAATCGGAAGCTTCTAACGGAATTCCCGTGGTATTCGTGGGGAAGCCATGGAGTGATTCCTGGAGAAACTCTCAAAGGGTCTGAAGAAATTTTCGTGAAACGCCTAAAAGAAATCCCGGAAAATCCGGAAGAAATTCCTTGGGAACTCTGGTAGAAATTGCCAGGAATCTCATAAAGAAAACCCCGGGGTACTTCTAGAGAAATGTCTGAAAAAGCTTAGACTAATTCTTGGAAAACTCCAGGAGGACTTCCCGGTGAACTGAGTAAATTCTCAGGACGCTCTTGGAGGAATCCCAGAAGGTACTTCATGGGGAAGCAGAAAAAAAACTGGAGGAAGTCCAGAAGAAATTATTGAAGTGATTCCAGACTTCTGCAGGAATTCTAAAAGAAAGTCCTAGATGAATCTCACAAGCAACTCCTGGAGAATTTACGAAAGAAGCTCCTTGTGGAATCCAAACAGGAATGAAGATAACATTAAAATTATTAAGCATTTCCACCGAAATTTGCCCAAAATCTCACTAACATTCGAATTGAACATATATACCAAAATTTTACTAATGAAAAAAAAATTAAATGTTTCTCAAAGGATCCATAAAACTTTCTTGGAAATCATTGCAGGAATTTCTTGGAATGCAATCAGGTTTTATACGGAATGTTCACCAAAATTTCTCGCAAGTCGTCAGAGTTTCTTCGAGATTACCTCCAACATTCACCTGAGTTTTGTACCTACAATTCAGAATATCTCCGAAATCCCCTCACATTTTATTGAGGAATTTGATAAAAAAAATAATATCGACATAAATAATCATTTTCGGTAAATAAATGTAGAATAAACATAAGTTAAAATATGCAATAATTAAAACTAAAAAACCCTAATTAATCCACCTAATGGTGATATTGCCTTTCTCGTTGTTCTCACGATCTTTTCGTCGACGTAAGCCAAACTGTTCTGAATCCTGATACTTTATAAGAAAAGCAAGCATTTTATAAAAGCCATCATTAAACTCTGTGTCACATGCATGGGTTTGGTTCACTTTTATATTTGCTTACTTTCGGCAGGGCACTCGAAATGGATTCCGGAACAGTACCGGTAGTTTTTGATGTTGTCTGATCCTATTTTCCTGCTAACCGTTCATCAGGTTTTCGAAAAAAACAGATTTGATGTGTCGCATGCACGGGTTTGGTTCACTTTCATAGTTGGTCATTTCCGGCGGGACACCCGGAATCGGTTCCGGATCACTACCGATTCTGATATGTTCTGAGAATATTTCCTGCTTACTGTTCATCAGGATATCACAAAAGCCACCATTTGATATGTCGTATGCATGGGTTTGGTTAACTTTTATACTTGTTAACCTCCAGCGGGACATCTGGAAACAGGTCCGTAACACTACTGGTTCCGATATAATCTGAGAATATTTTCCTGCTTACTGTTGATCAGGTTATCGAAAAAGCCGCGGTTTGATATGTCGCATGCAAGGGTTTAGTTCACTTTTATGTTTGCCCACATCCGGTGGTACACCCGGAACCAGTTCCGCAACACAGCCGGTTAACCATAGTCTGAGACCATTTTCCTGCCTACCGTTCATCAGATTATCAAAAAAGCCGCAGTTTGATATGTCGCATGCATGGGTTTAGTTCACTTTTATGTTTGGCCACTTCCGGCGGTACACCCGGAATCGGTTCCGGGACACTACCGGTTCAGATATGGTCTGAGACCATTTTCATTGCTACCATTCATGAAGTTATCGAAAATGTCGTAGATATATGTGTCGCATGGATGGTCTTGTAGCGTTTTCATATCTGGCCCCTGCCTGGGGTACCGGTCCGGAACACCTATATGGCCATAACTGCGGAACGACTGGACCGATCCGAACCATTTTCAATAAGAAACAATGAGACCAGATTTCGCGTCAAATGAACCGTTGATCATTAAAATCAGTTGAGGTTTACTGCCAAAAAGTGATGTGAGTTTATTTGTACACACACACAGACATCACTTCAATTCGTCGAGCTGAGTTGATTGGTATATGTGACTCGACCCTCTGGGCCTTCTATCAAAAAGTCATTTTTGAAGTGAACATATAGCCTTTCCAGTACACTTAGTGTACGAGAAAGGCAAAAAAATGTAAGCGCGCAACGTTATTTTTTTGAGCTCGTCAACATCAACATTAAGGTACATCGTGTCGGTGTAGTGTGAACGTCTTTCTTGATATAAGATATCACGCTACATTACTTGACATAGAGCGCAGTGAGAACATAGCATAAATTTTGATTTTAAACATAAATTTTATACCAAATCCGCAATATGGTGTGTGAAGACATGTGAAGACATTTTAGCGTGCCTTGTGAAGACATTTGAAAATATTACCTGGCATCCCTGCTTCCATCAACGACGTCCGACGATGCCGGGTACATGGAACGAAGTTAACGGAACGATTGGTTTGAATGTGCAGAGAGATGTTGGAGGGGAAGAACATAGTGCCGGTGATCATGCTGCAGCATGGCACCCGACAGAACGTGGAATGATACAAGCTGTAGTGCTGTCCTCTCATCAATAAAAACGTTCTAGGACTGCTTTCTTTGCTCATTTTTGGTCAACACAAGCCGAATGCCAAGTAGGCACTAACGGTGTAGTGCTTCGATTGATGTTCAAATCACTTGGTTTAACGAATCTAACAAATACTTCCAACAAGGTATAATAACTCGATATTATGCAGTCATCGATAAGTGGATAATCACCACTTTGTTCAACAAAATCTACTCCATTTACATCGGCTCGCTATAGCCGAACCCAATATAGGCAACGAACGACGACAGCTTGTGCACAGTACACAATGGAACAATGGCCGCGTGTACACCGTCGTTTGCCGTTTACACCTGATCCGGAGTAATATCTATCTATCTAGGTGTACACCTCACTATACGATAGATAAGCGCGCAATTTCCTTCGCAGCTGGACTAGTCAGTATAGCCAGAAATTCGAGCTATTGGTGGAGATTCCATCACGATCAAGTAGAACGACGTCGACGACGCGACGTCCGGGCCGGCACGTGTATACTAGTGTGGGTCATCGGAACCGTTTTCTCAGATCAAAGCTTTTTTGGTTCCGTTTCGGGTCCTGAGTATCTGTGCAAAATTTGAGCACGATCGGTTGCGTCTACACTTTGCGCATTGCAATTGAAATTTGTATGGGATTTTGTATGGGAAAACATACTTTTTTGCATTTTCGTCATAAGTTGAAAAAGTTTGTCTGAAACTTTTTAACCGATACTATAAAATGATAGCCTAGGATGTTCTGAAAAACTTTGTTGAAGACCGCAAAGCGATCCGATGCTTGTGAAAATAGTTATAACCAACGAACTGCATGCATGTGTTTATGTTGTAACATGTAAAGGAATAACAATAGCAACAAAATCATGCTGTTTTGCCAAGCAATGCCAACGCTATAACTTTTTTCATAAGCATCAGATCACTTCGCGGTCTTCGACAAAGTTTTTCAGGATACCCTGGGCTATGTTTTAACTTTATCGGTTACATGGTTTTAGAAAAAATCGAGCTTGTTATGAGAGAAATGTAAAAAAGTGTGTTTTCCCATGTAAAACCCCATACAAACTTCAAACGCGATGCGCAAAACGTAGACATAACCGATCGTGCCCAAATTTTGCACACTTATTTATGTCCTGAAATGGGACCAAAAAAGCTTTGATCTGATGGGATACCATTGAATTTTTCATTTTTCCATATAAACGATGACCCACTCTAGTGTATACGTGTGTGTAGGTCTGCGTCTACTCGACACACAGACGACGTCGTTCGTTGTTCGTCGTCCAACAGCGATTTGTTTGAAAGCCTAGTGATGCATCAAGCCACCTTAACTACCGTTATTAAAAGGCGCGACGCGGCGCGATTTGCTTGTTTCGCACCTACCTTACTGTAGCGATTGCATGCTTGGTATCAACCACCACCGGAACCATAACAGCCAGGTAGCTACCTGTTTACAAGCCGTGAATATGAATGAAATGGAAACGCAACAACGCGACGCGTTGCTGCGGCGTCAGATCGTCACTGCCAAGGTCGTCCAATTTGTGCTTTCTGTTGCAAGGTGGTATAACTGGGCTTTGGGATACGGTTGCACTTGAAAGGAAATGTAGCATCGAAACAGAGCACAACAGCTAAAAATATGGTCTTTGGGTGTTGATTTACCATCCTGTAATGTGCATTTTTGAAAGTCTCAAACATTATAAACTCAATAACAGCGCCGGCCACGTCCTTACGATCATCATGGAAAGTATGGAATGCTGAAGTAACGTCCGTTCCGAGTATACCTCTGAATCTGCACAGTTGTCGCAGGAAGAAGTTTATGTTAGTGGAAAGAAATAACAAGGAAATGTACTCGTGGAATGTATTGAATAAGTGTGTAAATATGTAAATCGTGAACATCGCAGTAACATGAAAGGAGCTCACCAATAAGTATTTTATTCTAAAACAAAAATGTTCTTTGACTGTTGTTCTATGAAAATTCAACCTCTGTAGAATTTTGGTGTCTTCAAATTGGTTCAGACATTTTTTTTTTTTTTTTTTTTTTTTTTTTTTTTTTTTTTTTTTTTTTTTTTTTTTTTAATAATCTTTATTAGTATCTCAATCAATTTTTACATTCTTCAACTTAATCTAGGTGTTCTGTGTATTATAACACACTATCATCCTAATTTGGTGAAATAAATTTAAGCTATTATCAATACTAATTAATAACATATTACATTTCATTTGCTGTAGCAGTTAAGATTTTTTGCAGGCTTTATTTTTCACCTGCGTGTCAGAAATACATTTTTTTCAACTTATCCTAACCCTAACCCACCTTAAACTAATTATACAAAGAACTAATCGTAGCAATAGAAGACTGCAACGATTTTTGACGAAAGTTGGCAATGATTTTAGTTGACATCTGTTCCAATGTTTCAATATTAGAAATTTGATGCAACTCATTAGTGCTATACCAGGGAGGCAACTTCAGAATCATTTTCAAAATTTTATTTTGAATCCTCTGAAGTTGCTTCTTCCTGGTATTGCAACAGCTCGACCATATTGGGACAGCGTACAACATGGCCGGTCTGAAAATTTGTTTATAAATCAAAAATTTGTTTTTGCGACAAAGTTTTGATTTTCTATTAATAAGTGGGTATAAACACTTAATGTATTTATTGCACTTAGTTTGAATGCTTTCTATGTGGTTTTTAAAAGTTAAGTTTTTATCTAGTAAGAGCCCTAGATACTTAACTTCTTCCGACCAATTTATTGGAGTTCCCCTCATAGTGACAACATGTCTACTTGAGGGTTTCAAATAAAGAGCTCTTGGCTTATGTGGGAATATGATAAGTTGAGTTTTGGAAGCATTTGGAGAAATCTTCCATTTTTGCAAATAAGAAGAAAAAATATCTAAACTTTTTTGCAATCTACTACAAATGACACGCAAACTTCGCCCCTTGGCTGAGATTCCTGTGTCATCTGCAAATAACGATTTTTGACATCCCTGTGGCAAATCAGGTAAGTCGGAGGTAAAAATATTGTATAAGATTGGTCCCAGTATGCTGCCTTGTGGAACACCAGCTCTTACAGGTAATCTATCTGACTTGGAGTTTTGATAATTTACCTGAAGTGTTCGATCCGATAAATAGTTTTGAATAATTTTAATAATATATAGTGGAAAATTAAAATGTTTCAATTTTACGATCAAGCCTTCGTGCCAAACACTATCGAATGCTTTTTCTATGTCAAGAAGTGCTACACCAGTGGAGTAACCTTCAGATTTATTGGAACGAATGAAATTCGTTACCCGTAAAAGTTGATGAGTAGTCGAATGACCATGGCGGAATCCAAACTGCTCATTGGCAAAAATAGAATTTTCATCAATATGAATCATCATTCTATTTAAAATAAGTTTTTCAAAAAGTTTACTGATAGATGACAGTAAGCTAATTGGACGATAACTAGAAGCTTCGGCAGGATTTTTGTCAGGCTTCAAAATTGGAACAACTTTAGCATTTTTCCATTTTTCAGGAAAATATGCTAACTGAAAACATTTGTTAAATATATTAACCAAAAATGATAAGCAACTTTCTGGAAGTTTTTTGATGAGAATATAGAAAATTCCGTCATCACCCGGAGCTTTCATATTCTTAAACTTCTTTATAATAGATCTCACTTCGTCCAAATCAGTGCCCAATGAATTGTCGAAAATGTTCTCATGATTGAGAATGTTTTCGAATTCGCGGGCAACCTGATGTTCTATTGGACTAGTGAGACCTATACTGAAATTATGCGCACTTTCAAACTGTTTGGCAAGTTTTTGTGCTTTTTCAGAATTAGTTAATAATATTTTGTTATCCTCTTTCAGCGCAGGAATAGGCTTCTGAGGTTTTTTTCAAAATTTTTGTCAATTTCCAAAACGGCTTAGAGCCGGGGTTTAATTGAGAAACTTTATTTGCAAAATTTTTGTTTCTCAATTCTGTGAAACGTTTTTTAATTTCCTTCTGAAGATCCTGCCAGATCACTTTCAAAGCAGGATCTCGAGTTCGTTGGAATTGTCTTCTTCTCACGTTTTTAAGACGGATCAGAAGTTTCAGATCGTCGTCAATAATAACTGAGTCGAATTTGACTTCACACTTTGGTATTGATGCGCTTCTAGCTTCGACTATAGTACTAGTCAAAGTTTCAAGGGCATTGTCAATATCAAAATGTGTTTCCAATGAAACATTAACATCTAAATGGCTATCGATGTATGTTTTATATGTATCCCAGTCAGCTCTGTGATAATAGAAAGTAGAGCTGATGGGATTAAAAATCGCTTCATGGGAAATTTGAAATGTTATAGGAAGATGGTCAGAATCAAAGTCAGCATGAGTAATCAATTGGCTACAATGCTGACTTGAGTCAGTTAAGACCAAATCAATTGTTGAGGGATTTCTAGAAGAAGAAAAACAAGTGGGGCTATCGGGATATAGAATAGAAAAATATCCTGAAGAGCACTGATCAAATAAAATCCTGCCGTTTGAATTGGACTGAAGATTATTCCACGAACGGTGTTTCGCATTAAAATCACCAATTATGAAAAATTTGGACCTGTTGCGAGTTAATTTTCGCAAATCAGATTTAAGAAAATCTATTTGCTGGCCAGTGCATTGAAAAGGCAAGTAGGCCGCAATGAAAGTATGTTTACCAAAGTTTGTTTCAACAGAAACACCCAAAGTTTCAAAAACTTTGGTTTCGAATGATGAAAAAATTTGGTGCTTGATGCGCCTGTCAACGATGATAGCAACTCCACCACATGCTCCATCTAGACGATCATTTCTATAAATAAAATAGTTTGGGTTTCGTTTGATTGAAGACCCAGGTTTTAGATAAGTTTCAGTAATAACTGCAATATGCACATTATTAACTGTTAAAAAATGGAATAGCTCATCCTCTTTGCCATTTAGAGAACGAGCATTCCAATTTAAAATGTTCAAAAATTTATTTGGATCCATTACCAAAACGTAATCCAATTACTATTTTATTTGTAAATTTAACTCCAACTTGGACTGCTTCAGCCATAGTTTGAGTTTTGAACATTGCATCAATCATTTGTTGCAATTGTTCAGATAAAAAGTCAAAATCGGAAGCAGACATGCCTGAATCACGTGCATTTTCCGAATTTGATGTGTGGTGATAGGAATTATTTGAATTTTGCTTACCCGCAGCCACATGGGCATAGGTAGCTCGATTCGTTTGAACAAAATTAGAAATATTACTCACTCCACTGCTGGAGGGTAGATTATTCGCTCGAAGGTTTGTTTGGTGGTTAACTACCTCCGGCGAATAGGTACGAGCGGTATGAAAATTATTCAACCGATCGTTGATGGAAGAATTTGTGTTGTTAGAAATTCTACCTGCAGAGTTTCGGGTACGACTAGCGTTCCCATTCATCTGCCGGGCACGTGATTCGACAACTTTTTTGCGGATAGGGCAATCCCAAAAGTTTGACTTATGGTTGCCACCGCAATTCGTACATTTAAACTTCCTGGTATCTTCCCTTACCGGACAGTTGTCCTTGGCGTGAGAAGAACCTCCACAAATCATGCATTTAGCATCCATGTGGCAATGTTTCGTTCCGTGCCCCCAACCTTGGCACTGACGGCACTGAGTTGGGTTCTGGAAATTTCCCCCAGGCTTACGAAAATGTTCCCATGTCACTTGGACAAGAAACATTTTCTTCGCCTTTTCCAAATATTTCAAGTTATTTAGATCACTTTTGTTGAAGTGAACCAAATAAAATTCTTGAGAGATACCCTGCCGAGGATTCTCAGAGCGGGTTCTCTTTTTCATTTTTATTACTTGGACTGGAGTGAATCCAAGTAATAAGTTGAGTTCAGTTTTGATCTCATCAGGTGATTTGTCATCACTAGAGAGACCTTTTAATACGACTTTGAACAAGCGTGCAGACCTGTCGTCGTATGTGAAAAATTTATGCTTCTTCTCAGTAAGGTACTTGAGAAGAAGATCCCGATCTTTCAGGGTTTCCGGCAATACGCGGCAGTCTCCTTTCCTGGCAATTTGGAAGGAAACCTTGATTCCCCTTATGGAGTTCAAGATCTCCTGCCTAAAACCAGCAAATTCACAGACGCTGACCACGATTGGCGGCACCCGTTGTTTTTTAGCAGAAATTGAAGTACCTGGGCTAGAGGCATCCTCAATTTGCTGTTCCGAAAAATTGTTCAGCGTTTCATAAGGATTACTCATTTCAACGAAATTTTCATCCGAAACAATTGTTTTAGTAGAAGGAAGCGGAGAAGCTGAAAGTTCTCCTTTCCTTCTAACTTTGCCGCGTTTAGCGACAGTTTTGAAACCGACTTTTTTGGAAGGAAGCGGTGAATTCAAGGATTCACCCTTCCTTTTGTTCGATGATGCAACCATGATTAAATTTGAAGCGACCTTCCAGGAGGTTTTTTCCCTAATCGGTGTCCAAGTAGGATTACCACCGTTTCACGGAATTTGACTTCCGTAAACGGGTCCAACGAATAATCGAAGGCACGGGTCCAGGCAAGGATCGAAAAGGAATCAGTAGGTATAAATTTAGCGCTGAAAAGTGCTATTGTGGGTAGTACTGAGAAGTACTGTTGAATTGCTTTAGGTAGTAAAACTTCCTGCAGCAGAGAGAGCTTACGTCCGCACAGCACAAGAGTACGATGCGAACTGATTGGTTCAGACATTATTTACCATCACTTTCGGAGTACCATTAGGATTCATAACATTCACTTTCCATCAAATTGCCTGTCAATTTACCAGTTAATGAGTTGGAATCAAGCTTCACTGTACCATATCCAAACTCACCTGCAGGTTAGTTAGCACATGGTTTCGCATGAAGGGGTTTCTACCGATCAAAACAAATTCCCCAAATCAAGCTCAGTTTCTGGAATAACAATCGTCATTTACCGGGTAGTAAACATGGGATACCCCCAGCAGCCAACGGTCGGGATAAATAATGCTAAAATCCCTACCCAGCTTTCATCTGCGAACAGCATGGTGACAAACCGCGCGAACAATCGATCAAAACACGCGCTAAGTTGCATTAATTTAGCAACTGGTTATCATTTAAACGCGGTGCGAGGAATCGGTATAAAATGTACCCCACAAGCCCTCAGCATTAGTCTTGCTGAGTACCCGGGGGTGACGTTTACCGCCGACCTCCCCCTGCATAAATATTGCCTCTAGCTACCTGACTGGGATACCAAATGCGTTATTTTGTTTTGATCGTCAAGTTCGCGCGTTTGAGACCCATGTGCGCTGTGCACCGACTGACGATCACTGATCGATAATGACACTATGTAGTGGTAGGTGATGATGATGATCACATTTTTCGCAAGTTTGCGTTCGGTAGAATGTTAATGGGTAATTATTTCAAACATGATACCACTAATTACTAATTAGGAAATGACGATGAGTGGAATTCAGTTTTGTTGGTTGACCGTTAAGAGAGTTTCGCAATGAATGCATGCTATTGATCACGTCTTCTCGGGAAACATTTTGGGGTCGATGACCGAGCCGTTAGTCATATGGGCGGGTAAGTTGTCTCTTTTTACATAAACAAGTAGCTCTTGCAACAAATAGGAAAAGCAAATTAGATTATGATAATCAACCTGTCTAATAGTCGTGGGAGATTCTAAACCAACTAACGCATGACAGAATAAGTGCACTTCATACCCATCAGCAATCATCTTTTTCATGTGCATAAATTCATACCTACAAACATAGGAAAAACAACCTTTCTCCAAGTATACTCGTAGAACCTGCTCGTTGACTCACGCAAAAAAATCCGTTCCGATATACGTGCACTTCCAGTCACGGCAGCGGGAACTATGCATAGCAACCATAACAACAATAAGAAATGTACACCGTGAACTAGGTGTCACGTTCTCTAGAACGCCCATATTGACAGCTGGAACTAGTTCCAGTTCACGGTGTATATTTGTTTGTTCACGTTTATCAGAACGGATTTTTTCGCGTGTGGTTCTCTCTATGGGTACAAAGAAATCTTTCCTGCAACGGTTCGTTGCACATTTTCAGACTGAATGCATTGGATTCCCTGCACTGCGGCGTGCTTCGGGTTTTTGCGCCTTTTTGCCAGCAGTACCTAGCTAGTAGTAATGCCGGTTGGTAAAAGGAATTCGCCGATGCGCTTCCAACAACGGCGATGACCGCTCTGAAGGCCAATGAGGTGTTCGCATTTACAATCACCCACCATCGCACCACCGCACCGCAATAACCGTGGTGGCGCGGAGTTGTGGGGATGCGGCGAGAGCAATGATCGGACAATTTGTTCCTGTTTCGAGCTTGGATGGGCTGTGAGATTGCCCCAGGTTGTAATCCAGAAGTGATATACAAGATTACTGGTTCTGTCATACTTATTGTTTCTGGTATGCTAGATGCATCACTAGCAGTAGACATAATTCTTTATCCTCCTTTATCCAGTGCGAATAGTGCACTGAGTATGGTTTATTTTCCAATAATAGAGTATTGAAAAGGAGTGAGAAATACTTACTTGATACTTAATGGGCTACAACTCGTAGCGGTGAGTCTACGCCAAATGAAGTAATCACCTCTACTTGTCTCGATCCTGGATCAATCGCTTCCAGTTGCTCTGAACGTTTGAAGTCGTCCGGTTCTCCTCAACTGCAAAAAGCCAAAGTGTACACGGCCTTTTATGAAGCCGACGACCTCTTCCTGGTTCCCTGCTTAATATGATTTTCGCTTGCCATTCCTCCGGCATACGAGTTACGTACCCAGCCCACCGCAGCCTGTCGTGTTGTATTTGCTTCACTATATCCACTCTTTATGTACTTGGTACAATTCGTAGCTCATGCGACGCCGCCAGATGGCGTCCTTCAGATAACTGCCGAGTATTGTTTGCAGCACTTTTCGTTCGAAGGCACTATAGGCTCTCCGATCAGTGTCTCTGATCGTCCATGATTTATAGCCATATGAAGCGAACCGGAAGAATCGGAGTCTCCTTCAACGCGAGTTTTGTCTTCGTTTGCAGCCTACGGGACTTCAGCTGGTTTCGCAGAACGAAAAAGGCCCGATTTGCACCGTAAACTGTATTCTCGCCTCGCGAGTAGTATTATTAACGCATGTGACTGAAGTCCCAAGATAAACAAATCGTCCACAACATCAAACTTTTCACCACCTAGCACCACTTTGTCGCCACTACCATGGCCTGACGTTGACCATCAGCAATCATGTACTTGGTCTTTGCGATTTTAATAGTAAGTCTAATCCTCACAGTATCTATCTTTAACTGCAAGAACGCCTCTTTCACTGCCGGACATGGTCAATCTTGATGATGTCATTATCGTCAACGAAGCCCAGGAGCATATGCGGCCGCGTGACAACGGCTCAGCAAGTGTGCAAAAGAACTAGCTTTTTCCGTCCAGTTGAACAGTAAGATCGGAAGAGCATTGCCCTGTTTCAGTTCATCAACGATTACGAACGATATCGAGATTTCATCCGCAACTCGTACACTTGTTTTCGATCCGTCAAGCGTCGCACGAATCAGTCCAATCAGCTTCGCTGGAACACCATGTTCGATCATAATCCGTCATAACTCGTTCCACTTCACTGAATCGTATGCCGCCTTCACATCAATGAACAGATGAAGGGCCTGCTGTAAGCTGTACTCCCAAAATTTATCGATAACCTGCCACAGCGTGAACATCTGAGCCGCTTCATTGAACGGCCCTCACGAAAACCCACCTGATATTCACTGACAAAGTACTCCTTAATCGGCATCAGCCTGTTCAGTAGAATTTTGGACAAAATTTGAGTTGGGAAGTGTTATTCCTCTGTAGTTCGCGCACTACCGTCGATGCCTTTTTCGTGTAGAGGGCAATCCAACCAACTAGCAGGCAGTTCGTCTTTTTCTCAAATATTCAATATAATACGGTGTAAGGGTTGATACAGCTGCTCATTACCGTGTTTGAGAAACTCGAACGGAAGGGGATCTCAGGGGTTGAAGCGGTTACACAGGCGTTTCAGGGTATCTTAAAAGGATCCAAGGGTTTGAAAGTGTTTCAGGCGTTTCAGTTGAGTACATATTTAGAGACGTTCCCAGGCTATTCAGATGGTTCCAGAAGCTTTCGAGGGATTCAGGGTATTTTCAGATGCGTTCCAGGGAGGTTAAGAGGGTTTCAGAGGGTTTTGCAAAAGTTCCAGAAAGTCTGAGGGGGTATCATTGAGTTTTTAGGTGCGTGTCAGGGGATTTCGTTGAGAATTCATAGATTTTCAGGTCCGTTTCAGGACGCTTCAACTGAACTCATGGCATTTCAGGAGGTTTCGGGATGGATTTCAGCAGTGTTTCAAGGGTTATCGGGAGATTAAGGATGTTTGCAGTGCCACTCCAGCAAACTTCAAAAGGTGTCAGGGTAAATCTCACTGAAATCAGGCAGCCATTTACAAAGTCAGGAGTCGAGAATTCCCAATTCAGCCTGGGATTTCATTTTGTGGAGTCGCTTGCAAGTGTGTGTCATCCGCAACGAAATGTATGGGAGTATGGAAGGTAACCTCACGTTTTCATCAATATCTCATTGCCACGGTCAATGCTAACCTATTTTTTTTAATGTTTTGAAAAGTTTCACAAACTACATGGACTCAGTTTCGGCCACTTTTGGATCGTAGACTTTGACCAGTAAACCCCCTTCCCCCTAACATCCTACGTAGTTTACGGATGGACCCTTTTTAATTGTGTATTCAGATTTTAAATTGGGGTTACAGGACAATTTAGGAACATTTTAAGCCTAACTTTACCAAACTCCGTATCAAACAAAATCCACGAACGGAGAAAATCGAAGGGGAAGTTCGCTGTTTTCATAGTAACTCATACACTATTTCAGAAACGTGAAAAATCCGGGTATTTTTTCACAAATCATCTCCAAAGGTGAGTGATACAAGTAGTTCTTAACGAAATTTAGCGTCTCATGTGAAAATCTCTTTGTTGTTTACATATGTTTCATACGGTGTTTGATAAAGTTAGGCTTGATTTTACCACTTACCGATTGTCCCTGAAGAGGTCTTATACTAGTTTCATGCAAATTGTTAATCAGTTTTCCTAAAAAGTCGCGAATTGATGTACCGCTTGCATAGATGTGGTTCGTTTCTGCATTTCACCCGTTCCGGCGAGACACTAGAACCTAGTTCCGGAACACTACCGGGAGTCTTAAATGTGGCCTGAGACTTTTTTCTTGCTGACCGTTCTTCGCGTTATCCAAAAAGCGTAATGTGATGCGTGCATGCGTTTGGTTCCGTTCTACATTTGACTACTTCCGGCGGGGCACAAGGAATAGGTTTCGGCAGGTTTTCCAAAGTGTGGTCTATAATTGTTTTTCTTGTTAACCGTTGATCAGGCACCCGTAATCGGTTGTGGAACACTACTGGTTGTCCCAAACATGGCCGGAAACTTTTTTTTGCCAAATCAAAATAACTAAAAATCCGCGATTTGATGTGTCGCATGCATGGGTTTGGTTCACTTGTTCTGGATCACTACCGGTTCAAATATGGTCTGAGAATATTTTCCTGCTTACCGTTCATCATGTCAAAAAAAGCCACTATTTGATATGTCGCATGCATGAGTTTGGTTAAATTTTATACCTCCAGCGGGACATCTGGAACCGGTTCCGGAACATTACTGGTTCCAATGTGGTCTGATAATGTTTTCCTTCTTACTGTTCATCAGGTTATCGAAAAAGTCGCAGTTTGATATGTCGCATGCATGGGTTTAGTTCACTTTTATGTTTGGCCACTTCCGGCGGGACACCCGGAACCGGTTCCGGGACACTACCGGTTCAGATATGGCCTGACACCATTTTTCTGCTTACCGTTTATCAGGTTATCGAAAATGCCGTAGTTTGATGTGTCGCGTTGATGGTTTTGTAGCGTTTTCATATCTGACCTCTTCCTGGGGTACCGGTCCGGAACACCTAAATGGCCATAACTCCGGAACAGCTGGACCGATTTGAACCATTTTAAATTGGAAACAATGAGACCAGATTCCGCGTCGAATGAACCGTCGGTCATTAAAATCAGTTGAGGTTTAGTTCAAAAAAGTGATGTGAGTTTTTTTGTCTACACACATACACACACAAATGTTGTACTAAGGTATGTATTCATATGATGTTGTTACGGATAAACTTTGAGTCCAATAGTTGTAGTCCGTCGGCGCATTTTACACCGATTTCCCGTACCACTTTGTTAGGAGCAGTCGTTAATTTGAAGCAACCCTGCGTATTTTTCGCGGTTGTTTACTCGAATTTGTCAACATCAATGGAAAGAAATGTTAGCACTGGTTGGAACCTGTGCTGATATTTTATTACAAATGCTCTTCCACTTTTCGCAGATATTGGGAATATCCCGATGGTACTACCCGGTGGTAATTCCAGATACAGGATTCGACTGGGGAATTTGTTTTGATCGATGGAAACTTCTTCTTGCGGAACCATGTGCTAACTAACTGGTCATGGTAGGGTGGCGATTGTTTCCAACTCGTTTATAAATAAAGTTGGAGCATTTTGATGAATAGTGAATGTTCTGCACGCGAAAAAATCCGTTCTGATAAACGTGAACAAACAAATATACACCGTGAACTGGAACTAGTTCCAGCTGTCAATATGGGCGTTCTAGAGAACGTGACACCTAGTTCACGGTGTACATTTCTTATTGTTGTTATGGTTGCTATGCATAGTTCCCGCTGCCGTGACTGGAAGTGCACGTATATCGGAACGGATTTTTTTGCGTGTGAATTCTAATGGTATCATTCAAAGTTTGTTATTTGAACAGCTGTATTGCTATTTTCATATATCAATTGAAAATGACATTCTCAGACAAACAGACCCAACGCCTCGATTCGAAGGAACGATCACCAAGCCACGAGCGAAACTTTTATCAACCGTGTCCGGCGAAGCACGTCAAAAACACAATCGTCGTTGTCGGCAATCTTTACGACAACCACCTAGTCTGATTACCCCCAATCAGCAGATTGTATGCTAACGGCTCAATGGTATCCTTCCCGCAGCTCGCTGACTCTCGGACTTCAGCTCAATCTCCCTTCTAGCGTCGGTGGTGTTCACCAGTACCACCATTCAAATCTTGGACTCCATATTACTTCAGGATCCTTTGCTTTCGAATTGATAACGCAGACGGCATGTCGATAAGCGCCGCCCGTTGCTTTCAATCGATAACCAACACTGTGCGCGATAGAGCAATCATTAGCTGCACGCGTAAGCCCAAAATAGACCCAACCAAATTTGGTCCATTGTTTCCTAAATTGACCGAAGTGGGATCAACGCGAAGAAAGTTAATTCACTGGGATTGCACAATGCACACGACTTTGAAGCGTTGTCGCGTCGTCGTCCGTCACCGACGTCATCATAAGATCACTCAATTGAAGACGGTTTATCTAATTTCCGGATTAAGTTATGCGATAGCCCCCGGGCAGAATCCGATTTGCATGCTGATTGACCCCGTCCGACCGTTAGAATGCGTCTGTCTTATCTGCGCAGTGCCGGCTTTTGCGTGAAAGCCGCTATGCGAGTACAGTTAAGCGAAGTTTATTAGATTGCATTCATTATAGACTCGAGCCAGAGAGAGAACAGATCGGGAAGCGTGGGAGTGTCGGTCGAATCGTATTTATTTACGAGGGGAAATGTTTGCCTGCTAAGTACTTTGCTATGGGGGGTGACAGGTTATATTACTACAGGTGTTTTTCGCGTGTGCAAATTGACTGCAATCATCGATACGTGTGCCCGAGGCAGAGATATTCCAACGACAACGTGTTGTATCACTTGTGATATGAATGCCTATTAAACCTATCGTGTTTGCTTGTTGACTTCATCCGGGGAGAGAATTGGCGATGTGATAGCGCATGCAGTTCTTGATGATGGACTCGGCGCTATCACCAGCCGGCGTGATATTAATGCACTCGAAAGTTATCGCATCAAGTCGCTAAAATATGGCATCCATTAATAGATTTATAGCTCGCGCTTCGGTGTTTACAAGTCGAAGTTCAGGTCAATCTAAACCGAAATTTAACGCCCAATATTACCTAATTACCCGGTCATACTGCTGCAATTTAAGACGATTGATCAGATAGTCTAAATTTGACAACGTTCAAAGGCTGCACAATGGAAAGATTTGAGAGAATAATTGAATTATGACACTTGGTTATGATAGTGGTCGCAATCAACACCTACAGCTTGATAAGATAATGGGCTGAAGTATTTGAATTGCTTGAGAGTTATGAAGTGATGTAACAGCTGAGAGGCCCTATCTTGTTTTGCCCTCTAAGCTGATGGGATTCGTTTTAAGCATCCCGAGAGTTGTTTGTTTGCTCACGTTTGGTTGGGGATGCACCTATTTAGTAGTTGTTCCAACAGGGGAACCCCATTTTCCTATAGTCTATGTGTAGTATGAGAATGAGACTACAATCTACTTTGTATTGGCTTCACTAATGACTGATTCTAAATTTAGTACCATTTAGATCTCTTGCAAACAACAGCTTCGCAGGGTTGTTGTCCAGCATTCTCACAATATTACCTGTCCATAGCAATCATCCAGCTTTGGCCACCTTCCTGATGCTAGGTTCGCTGTAGAGTGCTGCGATCTCGTAATTCAACCTTCGCCGTCACACACCGTTCTCCTGCATACCGCAATTTCGTGAAAATCATATCCCGTGGTTGAGCCCGGCTCGCTGCATAACACCCGAACAGCAGACATGAGAGCCCATCACCTTGTTGCAGTCCCAGACGAGACTAGACAGATCGCCCGAAACCTTTACGAAGTTTTCTACACCGTTCGTGGTCGCTTTGATCAGTCTAGCGATGAATGAGTGTAATCAGTTTCGTACCTTTTAATTCCGCCCTATGTTGCTTATCCTTTGACAGATACGCGTATTTCGACTACCACTTGTAATCTTCCTCAGTGTCAGTTATGACACTGAGGAAGATTACAAGTGGTAGTCGATATACGCGTATCTGTCAAAGGATAAGCAACATAGGGCGGAATTAAAAGGTACGAAACTGATTACACTCATTCATAGAGGGTATTCTGCTTAGAGGGTTCGAAAAGTCGGTACAAGATCAGTCTAGCGAGTTTTCCTGAGAAACCGTTCTGGGCCATGATTTTTCATAGTCCTGTGGGATAAATACTGTCGTATGCCGCTTTAAAGTCGATGAACAATTGGCGATGTGTTAGGACTTATTATTTACGGAACTTCTGGAAGATTTTCCGTAAGGTGAAGATTTGGTCCGTCGTCGAGCGGCCGTCGATGAAGCCAGCTTGATAACTTCCCTCGAACTCATTCGTTTTAGGTGACAGACGACGGAAGATGATCCGGAATAGCACTTTGTAGGCGTCATTCAAAATGGTGTTCGCTCATAAGTTCTCACATTCCAAATAATGGCCTTTCTTGAGAATGGAGCAGGAAGGGGTACATTCCACTACTCCGGTAGCTGTTCAGTTTCCAAGATACTGATATCAACCGGTGAAGACAGGTAGCAAACTTTTCTGGGCCCATTTTGATGAGTTCAGCTGCGATACCATCCTTACCAACTGCTTCTTTGATTTTTAGCTGATGAATTGCATCCGAAAATTCCCTCAGCGTGGGAATTGGATGATTTCCATCCTCTGTTGATCGGGCGTTTTCTCCGTTACCGTGACGTTCTCCAACACCATTTAGATGCTTATCGAAGTGCTGCTTCCACTTTTTAATCACCTCACATCAGAATTTCAGCACAATTTTCTGAAATATCCAGCAATTTGCGCTGGTAGGGCTCAAGGTTGGGCTGGATTCCAACAAAATGTTGCTGAAAATCGTGCAATTCGTTTTGCAAACTTTTGCATTACTGTAAGTGTGTAGAGACTCATCTATTGACGAAACTTGGGAAGTAAAACCACCCGATATTCTGATTGTAGCCGAAGAACAAGAAGTTGGTGTTTCTAACACTCAAGAAATACCATGAAGATTGCTCGAAGATTTTAGTTAATAACAGTTCTTTCGAGAAATCTTCCTTCAAATCATGGGTTATGCCAAAATGTTTGTTTTTATTTTCGGGATTCCTTAAAATTATTCTGAATTCCAGGTATTCAATTCAGGATGCTCAGGAGAATTCCTTGTGAGATTCCACCGGAATTTTTAATTGGGATTTCTCCAGAAATTTCTTCAGTGATCTCTTCAGAAATTTATTCAGAATTGGTCCAGATGTTTTTTCTGTGATTATTCTTCAGAGAGTTCCTTCTAAGATTCTTCCAGGAGTTCATTCAGTCTTTTTTTTAGAAATTCAATCTGGGATGTTTGTTTTAGCTCTTTCCAGGATTAAAGAATTACGGGTTTCCTTCCTCTTACAGGATTTGAAAAAAAAAATCCTTCCGAGATGCTTCCAGGAGTTCCTTATGATGGAAATGAAATCTGATTGTGTTCATAGCAGTAGGGATAAGGTTGGTTTAAGGGAATTAAGTTACAAGTGGAGTTAAGGCGAGTTTATGGCGTGCTCAGGTGGAGCAATGAGGGGGGATGGGGCTGGTTTGGGACTGTTTAAGGTTTCCTAAAATGTTTCTTGAGCATAAGTCATCGAATCTGCATGCATAATTGTGTACTTAAATCTCCCTGAAGCTTACTCAAGAGCTGTGATCCGAAATGCATTTTCAGAAACTGTAGGCTTCCTTAACCCCTCTCAAATCTCCCTGTTATACTCCTGAGACCTTCATAAACCCCCAAAAACGCCTGCGTAACGCCTGAGTAACAGCTCTGAAACTCGCCAAAAATCATCTAAAGCTGTCTGAAATGCCTTCGAAATCCCTCTAAAACCCCCTCGGACTCCATGTAACGCACCTGAGACCCTCTGAAACCCCCAAAAACGCCTACGTAACGCCTGAGTAACACCTCCGAAACTTGCCAAAAATCACCTGAAACTGTTTGAAATGCCTTCGAAATGCCCCTCGGACTCCATGTAACGGAACTGAGACCCTCAGAAATCACCAAAAACGCCTTCGTAACGCCTAAGTAACACCTCTGAAACTTGCCAAAAATCATCTAAAGCTGTCTGAAATGCCATAGAAATCCCCCTAAAACCCCCTCGGACCCCCTGAGGCCCTCGGAAACCCCCAAAAACGCCCACGTAACACCTCTGAAACTTGCCAAAACCCATCTGAAGCTGTCTGAAATGCCTTCAAAATCTTCGTAACGCACCTGAAACCCTTCAAAACTCCCCGAAAATAACAAGAAGGACCCCCCCCCCCCTGGGCAACGCCTTGGACACCCTCTCCCCTCCTGCAACTCCCATGAAATCCCTCTGAAACCCAGTGTGGCTCCCTTTGAATCATTCGTCCTTCTTAAACTTCCTTTGCAATCTTCAAATCCATTTAGCTAATGAACTGAATCTATTTAGGTAAAAATTCTATTTAGGCAGTTCCGACTCGTTTCCTAAATGGAAGTTTTGGTGTATTAAGTTTTTTTTTTCTAGGAAGGAACTATTGGATTGAATCTCTGAAAAAGCTCCGGTAGACTTAAGATAATCCGTAAGAAGTTCTACAAGGAAATTCTTTGGAAATTTCATAAGTGACTCGAGATAGAATTTCAGATAGAAATCCTGGAATACTTCCATAAGAAATTTACAAAAATCCTGGAGTATTTCCACGAAAAACATCTGAGATAATTCCAGAATGAACTTTCGAAGAAATTTCAAAATAATCTGCAGGAAAAAGTTCCCCGACGAATTATGGAAGGAGTGAATGAAGAAGTCCTAGATGGACAAAAAAGATCTTAAAAGAGTTCCTGTAGAGGATTTCAACGGAACCCCGGAAGGATATCTTGGATGACTCCCAGAAAGTATTCTGGGGCATATCTTAGAAGAAACTATGGGATCTATCTATGGGAGAAACCCGTGAAGTTACTTCTGGAGGAGTCATAAAGAGTGTCCCTGAAGGGATCCCGGAAAAAGTTACTGGAGGAAGAATTTCCTGAAGAATTCCTTGAGAAATCCCAGAGGAACTCCTTGAGGATTCACATAAGGTGCTGTCCATAAACTACGTACACTCATTTTTAGTATTCTCAGACCCCCCGTCGTCCCTCATAGATTCTTGTCCATACTAAATTTCCGAAATTTGTATGGAGCGTTAACTTTGGAAAGGGTTCCCTTTTCCCTAAGAGAGTTTACGTAGTTTATTTACAGGCCCTAAAACACTCAGAGAAATTCTGACGGAATTCCAAAAAGAACTTCTGAAGCAATCCGAGAAGGAACTCCTGGATGCATCTTAGAAGGAACTCCTAGAGAAATTCCAGAAGGGACTCTTGTAATAATTCCGAATGAAATTCCTTCGGGAGTCACGTTTAAAATTATTGGAGGGAGGCCCGAAAAAAAAACTTCTGGTTTCAGGAATGGGAACACTCACTTGCAAAGAGTTAAACTCGCTTAGTGTTTTCTTAGCTCAGGAGCACACGGGTCGCACACGGACACCAACATCTTAACCTCTTAACCTAATTTACAGCTCTTTTGTCCACTAACTAGGGCACTACGTGAGCGATTCCAATTTACAGATGCATTTACACTTATGTGCAGCGCCTAAATGTATTCTATTCTAATTCTACTATATCTAACTGGCAGCCTATGTGCTGCTGTCACTTTCCTACCCTGTCCATGGTAGAATGATGAGCACGAGGATGTTGATGTTTTGACTGCTGTTCCTTTTACCAGTCCGATTGAGGGTCCATTATAAGTTGACATATCGCCGATATCCAAATTATCCGGGTCCATTAGAGCTATGAGAGCTCAGAAGAGGGTCAGGTGCCAGCCATTCTCGGGGGGAAGAGCAACTGACAAAGTACCGGGGCTGGGATCGAACCCATGACCATCCGCTTATGAAGCGAACGTGTGGACCACTACGCCACGGGCCCCGGCAACACACCAACATCGTGTGAGTGTTATTAACATTCACCTCGTTGAGAGTTGCCTTAACGGTTCTCTCACGACTATGGTACGTGTGTGCGACCCTTAGTTTATTCGGCAAAGTTGTAGCCAAAAACTACAAGGTAAACTTAGTCCAAATCGCAAATAACAAGGTCACGAAACGTAAAAAAAAAATCCATAGAAACCGCGGTATGCAAAGCCCTATGGATTTATCCAGGGATTAGCCGAATTCACTTGATCCGAGAATTTTGACACCAGATCAAAGTCGTTTCCAATCAGCTTTGGACGATTCTGATTGGAAATGGCCCCGCTCTAGTGTCAAAATTCTCGAACCCATCAGTGGATAAGTCCATGAACTAATGCACAGTCATCTTTTTTCCACTGGGATCTAGACTGGGATGCTTCTGCTTTTCTTCTCTAAATAGACGAGTGCACCGCCTGCTGAAAGTTCACTCGGGCAGCGAATTTTAACACCACAGCGGGGTCGACTCTCAACAACTTCTACCCAGCTGAAAATTTGTTTAATTTATTGCATCTAGTTTTCGCGATGAAGTTGGAAAAATATGAGCTAATGTAGTAACTATATGCATATGCATCACTTTAAATGAAAATTCATGCAAGAAATCAAAGAAAAAAATATCAGCGCATTTTGGTGATGCATCTCTGAGTAGAAGTTGTTGAGAGTCGACCACGCTGCGCTGTCAAAAATTTTCAGGCTCAGTGAACTCAATGTTCATCGGTGCACTCGTCTATACGGACACTGTTTACAAAGAATGACATAATCATGAACAAGTTCACTGGATGTTCACCGGATCGCGCTGGATGCTGTAATTTTAGTAAACACGACCCGCAGTTACCGTTTCACATCCTGCTGCTAGTTGGCATGTGACGTCATCGTGCATAAGTTCATTCGCTAATAGTATGATTTATGTTTACAAAATCATAGCTCACATCCGGCGAGATCAGACGAACAGCCAGTGAACTTTTGGTCGCTGAATGTTCATGAATATGTAATTTTGTGTGAACTGTGCCCACATTTACAGAAGAGCGAGCAAAAGCGCTTAAGCCTACGCACAAGGGCCAGGACACTGACTAAATACCTGTGTTCCATCCCAGGATTCCAAGGACTAAGGGGTGACATAAAACTTCTAAGCAACGTTACCTCCATCAATTTTTCACGTAGTTAGCTTTTTATATAAAACTGTGCGGTTGGTACGAGATATCACCGTGTAATGATTTTACTGTAGAATAAATAACGCTGCACAGTAGGCCTGGTCGCTTTAATGCTTGTAATGCATTTTCGATGTAGTGCAAGCTTTCATAAATTAGAATAACTAGCCACAGAAGTCCAATGTCGCGACTGTACGTGTGACTAACATCTTGTTTGCCACGTCCTTACGGCGTCACTAGCGGTACTAGAAGCGTCAAATAAATTTTGTTTACCAAAACAAAAGAACCTCTATAAGATGAACACTTAAAAATGGTCATTTATTACAATTAAAGTTATTAAAATAATTAAATAGAGAAAGTGACTACAGCGCCATTGGAGTTCTAGTGTATTTCTATTTTTCATAATGACAATAAAATGGTAGAATTTGTTGATTTTATCATTTTCCAGGATTCTTTCAATGAATGGCTGTGTATGTGTAGACTAAACTAGACTAGACTAGACAGTGCTCGCATTTACAGAAGAAAAGAAGAAACGCGAACTTCGCCATGTTTATGGGCGGATCCAATCCGAACAGATCGAATAAACGATCGTTTTGACATCAGTTAAAGCGGATCCAGGGTGCAACTAGGTTCGCTCTAGGATTAACCGAGAACGACATAAGTCTTTGACGTTTTGTGGTCTTGTTGTTCACGATTCGAGCTGGTTTAAGTTCCAAATGTGGGGTTCACGTGCGTGGGAAAGTGTGTTGATTTATAATTTGCAGGGGGCACCTTCTGCGTGCTCCTTCTGGATTTCTACAGAAATTCCATCCGGAACTCCTCCAGGACTTTCTTCCACGCTTTTTCCAGGGCTCTTCCTGGAGTTTCTAATGAGATTATTCTGAGAGATTACTTAGGATTCCTTCAGAAGTTCCCTCTGGGACTCTTTCAGGACTTTATTCTGAGATTTTTATACAGGAAATCCTATCAAGATTCCATCCGGGATTTCATAAGAAATTTTTCCTGGGTTTCCTTCAAATGTTTCTTCTAGGATTCGCCCAGGTGTTTGTTGCGGATTCGTGTTACGGCTTCGTTCCATTGCATTGTTATATCCGTGACTCCTCATGGATTTTCTTCAGAGATTACACCAAGAGTTCCTTCTGGCAACCTTCCAGGAATTTCACCAGAGGTTTCATACGAAATTCCGCAAGAAGTTCTTTCCTTGATCGCTTCATAAATACTTTCCGGATTCCTTCAGCAACTCCTTCCAGAATTTCAAAACCAGGAAATTACTTAGGAATTCTGATGTCCGTCAAAGAAATCCTTCCGGGAATCCCAGAACTACTTCAGATTTGTTCTAACACTTCTTCCGGGATACTTCCGGGAATTCCTTCAAACTTCTTCCTCCAGCAATTTCTTCCGGAATTCTTTCATGAAATTCCTCCAGGATTCCTCCAGTACCACTTTCAAGCATTGCTTTGGAAACTCCTTCTGGGATTTCTCCAAAAACTGCATAATTTCTTAATTTCCAAGAACTTCTTCCGGGACTCTTTTAGGAACTACTTCCAGGATTGTTTCAAGAATTCTTTCCGGGATTCCTCCGAGAACCCATTCCGAGAGTTTCATCCAATAATCTGTACCAGGATTCCTCCGGGAACTTTTTTCAAGAACTCCTTCCGGAACTCCTCCAAGTACTTTTTGCGGGAATACTCCTGGAACTTCCTACGCGAACTCATTCGGGACTTTTTTTTAGAACCTGCTTCCGGATTTTTTCAGGATTTCTCCAGGAGTTCCTTCTGAATTTTCTGCAGATCCTGCTGGAATATCTCCCGAATTCAATTTTGTGATGCTTCCAGATCTTCCTGAGATGGAAATTCTCCAGAAGTTTATCACAGAATTCTTCTAGTTAGAGTTATTTGTGACATTTATATGGAATTACTTAAGAAGTTCTATATGAAGTTCCAACAGGAGTTCAATGAGGAAGCAATCTCGGGCCGCTGCTGTTTTCACTTTTCATCAATGATCTGTCTCGTCTGTTACCTCCTGGATGCAAGCTTTTCTTTGCCGACGATTTAAAACTCTATATGACCATCAGAAGTTTAGATGATTGTCTAAGGTTACAGCATTTAGTCAACACCTTTGCTAAGTGGAGCTCTATCAACATGCTTACCTTGAGCATTAAGAAGTGCAATGTGATACCTTTCATCGAAAACTCAAGCCGATAATCTACGATTACACCATAGATAATTTGAAATTAGAGCGCGTTAATCACGTACGCGATTTGGGTGTTATATTGGACCCAGGCTTCACCTTTCGGATCCACTTTGAAGATGTGATTTCGAAAGCGAATCGACAACTGGGGTTCATATTTAAAATCTGTGACGAGTTCAAGGATCCGGTGTACCTACGTTCACTGTATTGCACCCTTGTGAGATCATTGCTGGAGTCTAATGTTGTCGTTTGGTGCCCATATCAGACAATTTGGATCAACAGAATTGAGGCAGTTCAAAGAAAATGTGTAAGACGTGCTCTTCGTTCCTTGCCTTGGCGTGATCCTGTAAACCTGCCACCGTACGAGCAGCGGTGCCGCCTTCTTGGTATTGATACCCTGGCCAGCCGGAGGTTTGCTCAACAAGCCGGATTTGCTGCGAAAATTCTGCTGGGAGAAATCGATTCACCTGAGATTTTATCGCGACTGAACATCTACGCACCCGAACGGACTCTACGACAGCGTAACTTCCTGACGACCGAAGGCAGCAACACAGTTTATGGCCAACATAGTCCGATTAGTGCCGTAACAACTGCATTCAATGAAGTATTCGATTTGTTCGACTTCAACCTGTCTGCTCAGGCATTCCAGCGAAAGGTTCAGCAGCGGAGGCATCGTGAGCTGTGATAGCATTATTCGACATTGGATGCAGCGAATTTGAATACAGGTGAGAATCTGTCCAAATATGTTAACGTAAAAAGCTTATCTATCTACATACATGTTTTTTTTTATTTTCAGTAACTGCTTGAGTGACCTGTTGTTTGTAATGTTTTAATAGTATGAAATTGTTTGTATTATAATGTAGATTCTTGTAAGTCAATCTCTGTAATGTTTGTCGAAAAGATACGGGGTTTTTATGCTTTTTGGAGACTGGCAATCACTTTTCATGGCCAACTCCAGGAGGCTTTTCCCCCCACCTTCATTAAGACACGAGTCAGATGAAGCGAATAAAGAATAAATAATAATAATAATAATAAAAAAATCAGCTTTGTAAAGAATTCCCCCTGAAGTTTCTTCTAAGTTTCCTTCAATAGCTCCTTCCAGGACTCTATTTTGCCAGAAATTCCTTCTAGATATCCCAGAAAAAATATCTGAAGACATTCCAAAGGAAACTATTAGAAGAATCTCGAAAGGAATTCCAGAATGAATCCACAGGAGGAAATCCTGGAAATCCAGGAAGGATCTCTAAAACAATTCCTGGAGGATACTCGAAATTCTTGGAAAAACCCCGAAATAAATCCCTTGAAGTCTCAGTAGGAATCTCAGAAGGAATCCTGGAAGAATTCCAGAGGAAACTGCTTAAGGAACCCCAAGAACAATTTCAGATATAGCTCCCGGAGAAATCAGAGAAGGAACTCTTAGAGAAATCCTGGAAAAAAAATTGGAGACACCACAGGAGGAATGAATGAAGAAATCCCAGGAAAATATACTGCGGTGATCTCAGATGGAATTTCCGGAGGAATCATAGAGGAAATTCCAGGAAAAAATCTCGGAACAAAGACATTAGTATCGGAAGGAATTACTGGAGGAATCCAGGAACTCTTGGAGAAATCTCACAACAGCAGGAGGAATTCCTGAGAAAAATCACGGAGAAATCCCAGTAGGAGCTCCTGGAGGGATGCCATCAGCAAGTCATATATCAAAACACTCGCTCGAATCGCATATTTGTCACTCAATCAACCTTCCATAGAGCATACATTCTGAGACTACTTGAGTAATTTCCAGATTCCTTCATCCTCCAGGAATTCCATCTCAAATTCTTCTAATACTTTTTTGGGAATGTCTTCAGAAGTTTTTTTTTTTACTTTCAGAAGGTATTCCTGGGAATTCCAGCAATTTTACCCAGTATTCCTCCAGGAGTTCTCTCGGGAATTGCTCCGAAATTAGTTCCAAAATACCTTCAGAAACTCCTTCCAAAATTAAATCAGGAGTTCAGTGCGAGATTCCTCCCGGAGTTCCTCCTGAGATTGCTTCAAGAGGTCCTTCCTGAATTCCTACGGTTATTCTACGTGAACTTCTTCCGGAACTCCTCCAAGAACTACACCCAGGATTCTTTGGTAAGCTCCATCAGGGATTTCTCCTGTTTTTTTTTCTGGTATTCTTCGTGGATTTATTCAGGAACCTCTTCCGGGATTCCTTTTGAAACTTTTTCTGGGATGCCTCTTGGAACTCATCCCGACAGTATTCTTTTAGAAACTGCTTCCAGGATTTCGTCAGGAACTCTTTCCAAGATTTATTTAGGAACTCTTAAGCTTTCCTCCAAGAGTTCCGTTTAGAACTCCTGTAGATCCTTCTGGAATTCCTCTGGAAGTTGATTCTGTGATTTTTGTATTTTTTAAATGTTTCTAATGTTAATCCTTCACGAGTTTATTAAGGAATATTTTGAGAAATTCCTCCTGCAGTGTTTGTTTAAGGAATTCCCCATGAAGTTCCTACAGGATTTCCGTGAGGAAATACTCCAGTAAGTCTCTTTTGGTTTTCCTCAGAAGCTTTTGAGTGCATTTTAGATGGAATTTCTGGAGGATCCCGGATCTCTATAAGAAAGCCCGAAATAAATCCCTTGAAGACCCAGAAAGAGCCTCAGAAAGAATCCTGGAAAGACCCCAGAGGGAACTTCTGAAGAAACTAAAAAAAAAACATCGGATATAGCTCCCTGAGGGATCACAGATGGCAATCCTAGAGTGAACGTGGAAAATAATATAAGGATAAACCACGGAATGATTTCCTGGTAGAATCTCAGGAAAAGTTGCTGGAGTGATCTTGGAAGGATTCCTAGAAGGATCCTGAAAGGGTGTCCGACCATTTGGCCGAATGTCGTTTGGCCGAATGTCGTTTGGCTGAATGCCGTTTGGCCGAATGCCGCTTGGCCGAATTATGAGCAAAAGAAATCAGAGCAAATTTTTGACATTCCAACTGCCAATTTGATCATCAAAGATATTTCGTTCTTTTAATCATAGGCTATTCTTTCTAGTTTAGCCATTCAGGGATTAGTTGGTGTTGAAACTGCCAACATTTAATCAAAGATTATTCCTTCTTTGAGTCATAGGCTGTTCTTTCGCGTGATATGATGCGTTCATGGCCTGAGTGTTCATGGCCACTTAAGTTCATCATTCATTTTTCGACCAAATGGCATTCGGCCAAACGACCCTTTCGGCGAAATGGCGTTCGGCCAAACGGCATTCGGCTAAACGGCGTTCGGCCATATGACCCGGAACCCCTGAAAGGATCCTAGAGGGATCTTGGAACTAATAACTAGAGAAATGTTGGAAGGAATTTTGAAGAAAATCCAGGAACTTCTGTAATGATCTCAGAAGGTATTTCTCAAGCAAACCATAAAAGAATTCATGGAAGAATCCCGGGAGTACTTCCTGGAGGAATCCTGGCAAGAGCTTTTGAAGAATTTCCAGACGGAACCTCTTATGGGATCTCAGAAGGAATTCCTGGAAGAACCCCAGAAGTAACTTCTGAAGAAAACCTAAATAAACTCCCGGAAGAGCCTCATCAAGAACTCCCTGGAAATCCCCCAAGAAACTCTTGGAGCAGTCCTGAAACAAATTGGTGGAGAAACCGCGAAAAATTCCTGGGGTATCTGCTGACAAAATTATCCAAGTTCAAAAGCTGGCAATTTTTTTTTTTTTTTTCAAAGTGATAGATTTAGCAACCGTGGCGTGTAGTGCCCTATTCAATGAAGACGTGGCAGAAAATATGATCGTCTATGCGCACGTACAGCTTGCTGATTCTTACATTTTTTGGAAGTATTTCAGATATTCTATTGAAGATTCCAGAAGAGCTCGGTCTTTTAACGAAAAATACTTTTAGTTTGTCCGTCCTGTGTGTTACCGAGAGTTTTTCAAGAAATAATGCTCACGGGTTTCTTCTGAAATTCCCTCAATGAATACCACCTTAAGGTTTCCAAGAATTCCAAATATTTTATTAAAATGTCTTAAGATCCAATTGAAGAACTATCTCGGGAATTTCTTCAATGCTTCGACAAGAGACTTATCTCGAGAGTCAACCTGAAGAGTTCAACAGAAATTGTGCATGATTTGCACAGAAATTCATTATAATTACAAAGAGTTACAGTTCTTAAATATACAACACGTGTTCAACATATTTAAAAAAAAAAGCTTTATCACTAAAATCTTCAAAACTTCTCAAAAATTCCATGACTTTTTCCACTGAAATGAAATTTCCTGATAATGCACTGCATTTCAATGAACGCAGACAAGAGCACTGTTAATAGATTTGTTTTTCAGCATTGAATATTTCAATCGCAATAGAAACTCGTTTATTGTCCCCACAGATTAGATTTGCATCATGATGAACCGGACCTAGAAATTTCAGGAATGCACTTTAGACTGAATTGAATATTGTTATCAGGTGTCTCATATTTCAAAACTAATAATGAATATTTGATACCGCTTGCCGTATAACTCATGTCTGTTTACAATCAATCGAACGGTGGAAATCTTGCACGTAGCCTACTTGGTTGTACACAATGCTAACCCTGTTGTGACTCCACCACAGGTAGGTAATTTATCACACAATAGCCGATGACCACACAATCCCCCTGATTAGATACCGTACTGTGGGAATTACCAAACACCTCACTATCGCCTCCGTGAATTACTTACATTGGTCCAATATTGGTGACAAATTCAGCTCCGATCACTTGAAATGCAGAAAACAACAAAGCTCACACTTTCACTATCAATCCAGATTCTAGTTCTTTCCACTCACTTTCACCCGGTTCAACAATACAACATCAACATGAATGCAATCCCTTTCTTGTTCGGGATCAAACGCACAATTCACCGACTAAGGAAGGCCACGACAACGAACAACAACAACCGGCGATACTGTGTGTAACGGTACGATCCACCTAGAACCATATCCCGACGCGCACTGGCTCCGTTCGGCAGCGGCCGAAAGAGTTTTGTCGTCCACCACAACAATCTCTATAGTCCGCCTTCGCATTCGCAACACAATCCATTTAGTGTGATCAACAGCTGGTTCACCACATCACCGTCGCCCGTCAGCCACCACCCGCCCGCCACCTGCGCAGGTCTTCTTCTACGCTGCGCGCACTTCAAGTGGATCCTTCTTCTGATTAGGTTTGATTATGGGCGCGGTTATCACACAATCCGTTTCAGCAATCCGCGACGAAGACGGACGACAACGACGGCGACGACTACTATGATCGAATCAAGAATTTGCCTACAATTGCGACGAAGAATTCGGCCTACTAAGAATGGTCCACACCGACGGCCGCGATGAGTGTACGTATCTACGTGGTGACAGGTAGCTTATCACTACTGGAGTCCGCACCAACAGCGATGATTCAGATAACGGGCTCTATGAGAAATGCAGCAGTGCGCGCTAGATATCTGTGGCATGTAGACACAGCAGGCCGCCACCGACCACAGACAGGTGGTTGTGCTGGTGATGCGTCGAGATGTCGTCGTTCGTCGCACACTTTGATGATTGTGTTGTGCCTTATCATAACACCAACCTGAAGCCTGAGTAACCACTCAATAACGGCGTTGTTTGTGGAACTCTTTTGAATGTAGGGTTGTTTTGCTACCACAAAATTCGTCCAATATTCTTCGCTTCGCTTCTCAATTACAGGTGTGATCTCCTTCTTCCTAATGAGCAAATTAACGAGCATGAATTGATCCGTCCTCCAATTCGGTCAGAGTTTTTACACCTTCCCTACCACTCGTGCGAATGGGATTCAGCCGAGAAGTGAAGCGTAGACGCACTACTTCCCACCACTGACTGACCAGTGGTCGAAACCTAACGAAAACGAAAGTCACTCGGTGACTTGCTTTGCTGCTAACGAACAAGTGGCGGCGTTGCAGTGACCTTGGATTAATGGGTGGTTGGTTGGTTGGTATGATGCTCAACAGAGACGAGGCTTCCGCTTTCCAAGTGCCGGTAATTTTGATTGGATGAGGGGGTGTACCGAGGGAAATTCAGTCCCGGGTGATTATCTGCTAATTTGAGCGATGAAATATTGATATGGTGTTGATTAACGGGGCTCTAACCGTTAATCAGATCGTTACTACTGGCGTGAATGTTTAGCTGGCTTTAGTCGTTGAGTGTTTGTCGTCGGAACAGAAACAGTTCCTGGAAGAGCGGTGGTTACAATGTATTTTGAAGTGCATTCATGCCTTGTTAATAACGGTTTCACAGAATCTATGATCACATAGTACACTTGAACCTCTTTATATGCATGTTATTTTTTTGCACTTTTATGTATGCACCTTTTTTATGCCCTGCATAAAAATAGGGAAAGCTACTCAAAACTAATATTGTACATAAGAAAAGTTCATAATGACGGTAGCTGGCGGCCAGGAGTTACTTATAGGGGAGAGCAAAGGGAGATTGCAGGGGCGTTTCAGGGGATCCCAAGGGATTTCAGCAGAATACTAGAACATCCCAGATGAGACTTTCGGGGGTCTTAGGGGGTTTTCGAAAGCACTGCAGAGATCTTCAGAGGATTTTCGACGCGATTCAGAGGCTTTACAGTTACGTTTTGGGGGGTTTTCCGAAGGTCTTACATACATTACATGGGTTCGAGTAAGTCTTAAAGGGATTCAGAGGCGTTACGCAGGCGTTTTTGTGGGTCTCGGAGGATCTCAGGTGCGTTACATGGGGTCCGATGGGGTTTTAGGGGGATAGGATTTCGGAGGCATTTCTGAATGTATTAGATCATTTTTGGTGGGATTCAGAGGCGTTACGGAAGCGTTACGTAGGAGTTCTCAGGGATTTCGGAGCGTCTCAGGTGCATTACATGGGGTGTTCGGGGGATCTTTGAGGCATTTGAGAGGATTTTCAGAGACCTCATCACAATATCCTTTGAAACGCCCCTGAAATGCCCTTTAATTTAAACTACCCCTGATACGGCCCTGACCTGAAATGCCTCGAAACGCCCCGAAAACCATCGTAATCCCATTGAAACGTCCATGAAACAGTGTTGAGAATACTCACTTGCAAGAGCGATACTCACTTGCTTCTATCTCAGTTCAGAAGCACGCTATCAAAAAATGATGTTTGAAGGGCTTTTAAATTGTAGTTTAATCTAAAAGTTTGCCGAATAAAGTAAAGGTCGCAAACGCATACCAAAGTTGTGAGAGAGCTGTGAGTACGAGGTGAGTAAAATTCGTGTAATTTATACTCACCTTGTGCTCACAGCTCTCTCCCGGTTTTGGTATGCGTCTGCGACCTTTACTTTATTCGGCAAACTTTTAGATTAAACTACAATATAAAAGTCCTTCAAATATCATTTTTTGATAGCATGCTTCTGGACTGAGATAGAAGCAAGTGAGTATAACTTTTCGCAAGTGAGTATTCGCAACACTGCCATGAAATCATCATAATCAATGAAATGCCTCTGTAACCCATTTGAACGCCTTTAATAGGCGCCAGAAACCTCCTGAAACCACTTGAAACGCCCTGAAATGCTATCAAACGCCTCTAAACCCTCTCCTGAGATCCCCTGAATTGCCCTTAAAGCCTCTTGAAACGTCACCTCTTAAATGGTATTTAAATGACCCTGAAATTTCCGTAATCTCATTTAAACGCCAACAAATGAAAAATCATATCGTTTATCTGGATTTAGATGTTTGAGCCTCATAATCATGAGAAAAAGTCGCTATATTGAATTGTGAGCTGCCATTTTGGATTTAAGTTCGCCATCTTGAATATTTTTAGACTCCGGACCGGGCATCTTCTAAGTATCGAATATACCTATATTTCATGATTTTAGAGCCTAAGGCTCCGTTAACCAGGCGCCATCTTGAATTTGTAACCACCATCTTGGATATCCTGGTCACCATTTTGGACACCGGACATCTTCCTCATACCAAATATACCCATATTACATGGTTTTAGAGCCTAAAACGCCATTGAACAGCCACCATCTTGGATTTGGAACCGCCATCTTGGATTTTGGACCGGCATCTTGGGTATTCTGTTCGCAATTTTTTGACTCCGGACATCTTCCTCACACCAAATTTTCCCCTATTGCATGGTTTTAGAGCCTAAAACTCCATTAAACAGCCGCCATCTTGAATTTAGAATTCGTAGCCACTATCTTGGATATTCTGGTCCCCATTGTTGCACTCCGGGCATCTTCTCCATACCAAATATTCCCAAATGGCATGACTTTAGAGCCTAAAACTTCACTTAACAGCCGCCATCTTGAATTTTAGGCCGCCATCTTGGATATTTTGGTCGCCATTTTTGAACTCCACACATTTCCCCCATACCAAAATTATCCATATTGCATGGTTTTTAGAGCCTAAAACTCAACTAAACATTGGATTTTGGAACCGCCATCTTGGATATCCTGGTTGCCATTTTTTACTCCGGAAATCTTCCCCATATCAAATATACCCAAATTGCATGGTTTGAGGGCCTCAAACTCCATTAAACAGCCGCCATCTTGGATTTTAGGCTGCCATCTTGAATATTTCGGTAAGTCATCTTGGTTATTTTGGTCACCATTTTTGAACTCCGGGCATCTCCCCCTTATCAAATATTCCCATATTGCATGGCTTTTTGGCCTTAAACCCCATTAAACAGACGCCATCTCGAATTTGGAGCCGCCATTTTTGATATTCTGGTCGCCATTTTTGAACTCCAGACATCTTTCACATACCAAATTTACCAATATTACATAGTTTTAGGGCCTACAACTCCATTAAACAGCCGCCGTCATGGATTTCAAGCCGCCATCTTGGGTTTTAGACCGCCATCCTGATATTGTGGTCGCCATTTTTGGAGTCCAGGCTTCTTCCTCACTTCAAATTTACCCATATTGCATGACTTTGGAGCCTAAAACTATCTTGAACAGCCGCCATGTTGAATTTAGAACCGCCATCTTGAACATTGGGCTGCCACCATGAAATTCGGGCCGATATCATGGAATTTTTGGTCTCTGATCGTCGGATCGGATGTCAATTTGAAAATTTTGCAAAATTGAGATGCTGTTTATCTATTTTCAAGCTACTTGAAGGCCAAAAGCCGTTATACTTACATAGAAAACTTATTCCACTTAGAAGTTCACGGTCAAGAAAGTTTCTTCTTCCCAGGCATCGTACAGTTAAATATGGAAATTCGTTTTTCGTGAAAGGTGTTGCTATTTGGAACTCTCTACCAAACTTTATAACTGTAGAAAGATCTGCAGCAGTTTTTAAAAGGATATGCATCGAACACTTCAACACAGTTTAAAAACATAAGTGTAGTAGAGCTGTATTAAATGTCATCTTCAATTTCTGGCCACTTGTTCTACTATTTAATATATGTTTTGTAACATTAAAAAAGACATTGTCTTAAGTTACTTGTTAATAAATGTAATAAATAAATAAAAATAATGTTGGTTACAGTTACACACAGACATCATCTCAATTCGTCGAACGGAGTTGATTGGTATATGTGACTTGACCCTCCGAGCCTTCGATCGAAAATTCGTTTTTTGAGTGAACATATCGCTTTTCAGTACATTGTGTTGTACGAGAAAGGCAAAAATGAAGAAAATTTAGAACTAGATTAACAATTTGAAAAACTTCCTTGTTTATTTCTATACTTTCCCATGCTATAACCCAAAATCAATAACCGAAATATAAGGCAGAGAAAAAAATATATTGTTTCAGGCAGTTAGAGCTAAGCTAACCAACTTACACAGATTAAGTCAGAAGCAAGAGGCCACTTTATTCGCGTCGATTATAGTCTACGGTGGACACTTGAATGAATTAGTGAGCTTTTCCATGTTATTAAAAACAGCTTTAAATGAAGAATAAAATTTGGTAACGCACGTTTAATTTCTCTCTCTTTATAGTACGCTTTACAACGATCCCGATATTATCTTAAGCAACTATCTGGATGGAAGTAGTTTCAGATGAACACTTTTGATTAGCGCTGATCTGACTATGAATCCCATAAGAGGCTGTGTCACCCCTCGGGCAGCCTTCCTGCATGCATATTATCTATAGATAACCACTAGGATCATTGATGACTACTTCATGGCAAAGCCGAAATGTTTTACCACCACTGCCGTAACCTCGCTGGTCTCGAATACGTTCATCATTATTGGTTTCATCGCCGGGTATTGACGAACCCCTCGGCAGGTGCGTCAGTCTATGAGTGAACTCCGGTAACGCCCCGTAGAAATAATGGAAAGCCTTCATGAGCGCTGATGAGCACGCCCTGGAAAGTGTTCGGAACGACTCTTCAGTAGGCCAGAGGTCATAATCCATTTTTTGTTAAAGCTACAACGGGCGTCTCACAAGCGGAGTTACCCAGCTTTAGACTTATTCAATGACTTCATGATGGATCTGGTAACGATGACAAGTGACGTCACAGTAAGCGTTGATCCAACGCAAGTGCCGAAAGATGTGAAAATCAAAAAAGGTGAAGCCATCGAAATATTTATCCACCAACAATCCCCGAAGCCTTCCGGAGATCATTGCATAGCAGACTGCACAAAGTTTAAAAAAAAATTGGACTTGGACTAACGCTGGAAGATTATGCGTCAAAAAGGACTTTGCTGAATCTGCCCGATTCCTCATCGAACATGGCCGTATGGTTCCAAACAGTCCAGTACAGCCGCTTCCAGCTTCCAGCTTTCTTATCAGCATCATCACACATCAGCTTCTTTCGTCATACTTTGATACATACCTTCCCGTCACGCTGCATGGGAACGTCAACAGCGTATCAAGCTGTATGCGTTTCTATATGATGGTTCTTCGTCAACCATCATATAGATACGCACCCTTCCTGGTGTAGAAGGGAAGGACCTAACGAGTCACTTTCTCTGAAAAAGACGGGAGATGTAACAAGGATCGAGACCGACTCACAGCGTATTGCAGTTACGATTTCCGGCACAAGCGAAGATAGACCATTTCCGTTAAAAGCCAAGACGGTTCGGCCACTGAAGTTACCAAGTTAACCCATGGATTACTCTGTGTGATATATCCGCCTTTTTGAAAACCTTCCATTGATAAGCTATTTTGAGGTTTCTCTTCGGCTAATCATCGGTGTAGGCAACGCTAAATTTATCGGGTCTCTCAAAAGTCATGAAGGTAGTAGGCTTAGTGTAACAGTTATGGCTAGAGTCGATTTGGGTAGTCGATAAAAGATCACGTTCATAAAAGATGATCGCACTCATTGAAACTTTACAATTTGATCAAATTATGATAGAAATAAATCATTTTTCTTAAATTTTGGCTTCCGTGTACCCTATTTCGCTATAGTGTACCAGTTATAACTAACACCATAAGGAATGCATGTAAATAGTGCGAAGTGGAACCGAAACTAAAATTATGTCCATAACTGGTACAGGGTTCCTATCATTTGACATATCGACGACATTCCTCGATCTTCTTCTTATGCTTGTAGACATTGTTTTCCTTAGGTAGTGCGATAACTGGTACAAGCACCCTACAGGTGAACTGATCGCATCAAAAACTCGTTGCGGATGGTACGTGTATGGAACACACACTGCTAGTATCAGGTTCATGGAGAACGTAAACGTCCGTGTGGAATTAGCAGAAAACGGAGCATCCATGCACAACCTGTTCGGACAGTTCTTAGCAATCGAAGTAGTAACCATCAGTATGTCTTTGAACATACTGGAGGAGACAACCATAATAGTGGAAGGAAGATTTGAGACAGAGCTGAAGAACCGTGTCCGCCGGATAGTTTCCCCATAGCCGATCGACGAATGGTGGCTCTGGAGAGGCGCACGCCTCACACTTGTTGACGTAGTTCCGGAGTGGTCGTTCATGTTCGGCCAGTACACAACCGTTCGCGATTTTCGCAGTGTAGCCTGTTCACCCTGGTGGCTAACGCATTCATTCGACTGCTGTCTGTAATCACAATGCGTTCACTTCGCAGTGTTATCCCATAATGCATAACCAGTTCACTGTGGAATCTTCGTCGTCCGCTATGTGGTCCATGTTTACGTTTTGAAAGAGAGTATCGGCGAGAATCAACATTGTCCCCTTCAAATATTTCACTTCCAGATTGTAGCGTTACGTTGGAGACTCAAAGCCATCCTCTGGATTCGCTACGGGGATGATGATATCTCCTTCTTGAAGATGGCGACTAATGGTTAATGTTCGGTTTCTACCATCACCTTCTGACTCCCAAAGTTGAGATCAGACCTCTTGCATGCAAACACAATTTTCTGAATTTCGTTTTCTATCTAAGCATATTTTTGCTTGGTTTTCGTTAGCATACGCGAAATGAATAGTATCAGTTGCCCCTACTGCATGGGGGCTGCTCCTACAGCGTAACTGCTCACGTCACATTTTTGGATCGTGTCGTCTGGATTCCATGGTTGAAGTATTTCAGAGATGTTATTTACGCAGTCTGATTCTTCAGTGCGGTGGCGTTTTCCTCAAGACAGCGTATCTTCTTTCAAAGCATTTTGGATTTCCACTCTCATCTACAAAAGGTTGAGAATCAACTTCAACATGTAGTTCATGGGGCACAAGAATCGTAGCAGCTCCGCAGCACTTCTAGATTGCGGCATTTTACTTATAGTGCTAGCCTTTTCTGTGTAGGGTTTCAACACATCATTCGAGAGCACGTGACAGAAAAACTGTACCTCGGATCTAAATGATTCAGCCGCATCTTCGTCGGGTTCAGTCTTATTCTTGTAAGCTTACAGCGTTCTAACAGAACTATAAGATTCTGGTAGTGAGTGATTCTCCACCGCTTCCTCTGCCGGTCTTTCCTCTGCCGACAAACAGTATTTCATTCGCAAGAACTTCGATTCCTTCCAGTCTTTGTGGCGCTTGGAGAAGCTTCTGCTGGAAAATCTCCGGCAAGCACGATAGTCCAAAAGGCAGCCTCTTCCAGACGTTTCGGTCAAGCGGAGTCTAGAACACTGTCAGTTTGCTGCTTCGGCCATTCAATTCGACACGCCAGGACCCTAATACTCATATACAAGTGCAAGATACAATCAAACCGTACACTACGTCAGCGAGCTGTTCCCAACGTGATAAAAAAAGAAGAGTCAAGTACAAGACACTGAAGACGACCTTACAGTTGAGGTCGAAATACGTATCTGTCAAAGGATGCAAATTCTTAGTGGAATTCAAAGGAACAGTACTTAACGCGATTTTCTTTTTATTTACAGATATTCCCCTAATAAGCCCAGGTTAATCATCATAAAAAAGAAGGTTATTGCAGGGCTCTGGCGTGGTGGACCTCTTTTCCCGTGCTACTCGTGGGATTTGTGATACTGTGCCCTATAGCTTGAATAGGTGCGTATGCGTGATGTGAGGGGGGGTTCAGTAAGTCTTGTTCGGTCTCCACGTACTGTTGGCCTCCGTGTCGGTCTGTTACATAAAGCTTCAGCTACCTCAGGATTAAGCATGAAAACCAAATTAAACACAAATCAAAACCAAGCAGGAGGTAGTGGTAGTGACGAGGCTAACCACTTCGCAAGAAGTGGATTGGCGAGGACTTCGTAAATGTGAAGCGAGGTGGTAGGAGCGGGAAGGTGCGCACGCAGCTACAGCGTGGGAGCTCCGATCCATTCCCTAACAAGCTAGCCGGTGGATATACTGGACGGAGCGTGGTTGATGAGGGTCATCAACCAAAAACGAGAAGGTCTGTCCGCGACTAAGACGGCTGAGCAGCAGCTTCGCAAGATCATCGACTATGCGTCCATAAAGTCGAATATCAGCAAGGACCTGAAAACGGCCTTGTATCGACTTCGGGTGTCGATGGATGAGGCCAAGCAAGAACCTGTGAAGGAGAAGCTGTCGAAGTTTATCCAAACGGAGGCCTTCGCTTTCGCAGGTAATCCAAGAAGCGGACGAGGCAGCTATCTGGCGAGGAGCTGTCTGGCGGTGTCCTTACAGCCTTACAGCCAGGCGTATAATAACCCCGAAGGTCGGCAGCAATGCTGGTAAGTCGGGTTCCCGGAAAGCTGGAAAGGGTGTGCCTGAAAAGGCTGGCCCATCCCAGATGGAAGTAAACAGGGGGTTGCGATCGTTGATAGGCCCTCAGTAACCACAAATTCGGGCAAACCAAGGCGAGGGCCTCGCTTGGACGAAGGTCGAGCGGAAGAAAACGTGGAAAAAGTCGCAGGTTAAGGAAGTCAGGGACGCCAAACCAAGAAGGCGTATAAGAGTATGTACCAAGCGCGAGAACAGGCGACGCGCTCGTCATCAAGATCGAACAGTCGAAGTACTCGGACGTCTTGAAGGCGATGCGAAAAGACGCCAAGTTCGTGGATCTGAGAGCTGACGTGCACAGTATCAGACGTACTCGTACGGGCGAGATGCTCCTGGAGGTGAAGTGCGATAAGGAAAGCTAGGGCGCCGCCTACAACAGTTTGGCGGAGAGGTAGAGACGATGGCTCTTACAGCAGAAGCGACTCTGAAGGTAAAAACCTAGACGAGGTCACCAAAGCGGAAGAGCTCGTCACGGCACTGCGGCAACAGTGGAGGTGCAGGTGGCCACCGCAGCAGTTCGGCTACGGAAGAGGCCGACAGGGACACAATAAGCTTTGGTTCAGCTATCTGTGGCGGACGTATGAAAGTTCGTTAAAGTAGGGATAATCAATGTAGGTTAGTGCGTATGCCATCTGACCTGCCACGAGCCACCGGAGGTTTGTTTCAGGTGTCTGGAACCAGAACACAAGTCATGGGACTGTGTAGGAGATGCGGCGCCGAAGGCCATAAGGCACAAGGCTGCACATGCCACCCATTTGTCTGTTTTGTACAAGGAAATCCGTGAATTAAGGCATCCAACGGGTGATCTAAGCGTCCCGGCTTTCAAGAAAGCCGTAGTGAAGAAGTCACAGTTGAAGAAAACGGTAAGCGATTGCTACACTCATAGCGATCACCTGGCGCGCCAGGTTCGCTACAGTATCTACTACAGCAACAGCAGGCAGTGGGTAATGGAAGAGGTGGCTGGGCCAAGGCCAAGCCCTCATCGTTGGAAGATATCATACTTCAACGACAAGGTATTCAGGGAGGCGCTCCACCGTGAGCGAAACCTACTCGGCTTAAGCGGGAATGAGCTGGTAGCTCGCGTGCGTGCGATGCGACAAAAACGCATAGGCTAGTTCGCTCTAGAAATGAGAGACCCTCGGCTTACTGGTAGACTCAAGCGAATGCGGACCTGTGCTGCGCCTGCCTGCGGGCTATAGTATAGGCGGCGGCTGCAGCGAGCACGAGCTGAGGAAGAACGAAACAAACGGCGGGTGATGATCGCCGTTGCAAAAACTGCGCAGAAGACCGAGATAAGGGCAAGCAAAAAGATCTGCTTTGAGAAGCCCGCCAACCCGTCTACCTTCCCTTTTAAAATGGATGGCTTAAGCGCCACTCCTTGAGGAGACCATCCAGCAGTTAAAGGTTTGCCCGGCCTGAGACTATCCAGAGGATAGGGTCAATGTTACCCGAAATCGGGGAGGAAGCTGACTGGTTGCCTTAAATCCGTTTTACCTCACGCTATGCGTGGTCATGTCACAGACATCCCCAAATTTACACATGCACTATGCCAATTTTGAAATGCTGAACGCTACGCAACGGTTCTCATCATCGGCTCAATTTCTCTCACCTCAACGGAACGAAACGTATCCAATTGGAAAGTAATCTTAGCCAGAATCGGAGCTGACTACTCCACAAAATCAACAAGGAACGACAACCTGAAACGTACCCGAAACGATATGAGAACCCCTTTAAACAGTAATTGCGAATCTAATCTGGTGCGCTACCAAACAACTTCACGACGAACAGCAGTATAGCAAACGGTACAAATGTCTTCCTATTCGGTCATTAAGTTTAACACATGAAGCTTTCACGCAAACATCAAGAGAGATTTATTTCGATCTGTTTATTTCCTACATTCGTTCTCGTAGCTAGCCTAGGTCTTATCTTCTCTTCCCTTTCCCTATCTCGACAAACTGTCCTATCTAGTGTGTGCGACCTTTACCACTGTTGACCAGCGTGCGTGCGTGTGTCATACTCGATCGCTGTCTATCGGTACATGAGATTGGAGGTACCGGGACCATTCATGGATACACTGGTTGGTTGTGATGAGAACGTCTCATGCGCATGGACAATCACAAAACAGAGAAATGCATGCAAGTACTCACTACCTAGGGTTTACGTGGTCTTCGATGGGATGTGAGGAGATGGCGGCGGGCACGCGGAGCTTCTTGGCTTACTCCGGCCCACTTCGCTCACGGTTGTAAGCGTCACTTACGGATTTTCTCTCTCTCACCCTCGGCGCGTGGGCTTACGCGAGTACGCGGCACATGCGTACGAACGGCGCAACAAAACGTATTCGTCGTCGTTGATTGTTGGCGGTTTCCCCCGTCGTACGGAGCGGGAATAAAACTGATTGGGCTTGCCTGACCAGGGCGCGATATTTGACGAGACGCGGCCCTCTTCCGGCCACGTGTGCCCCGGGACCTTCGATGCCGATCGATGGGGTCAAAAGCGGTCTTTGGTGGGATGGTGGTGTAACGGCAAATGCCCGGCTGCCACGAACCTATTGAATGGAATATGCACGCACATGGTTGGGACACATTTCGCAATACGGTCTATAGCACACATTACCTTAAACGCACTCAATTCACGCACTTTGCCGCCACTTAATCGACTACAATTTCGCTATGTGGAATTCTATCTAAAGGGAAAGGTAATTAATTACTATCTAACTAGGGCCACCATATCGTCACTACCTTCCAAATTACACCACGACGCGGCACAAAATTTCCGACCACTTTTGCCTCTTCCACGGATCGAATCGAAGTGGCTGATTGAAATTGAAGGAAGCCTCAGATAGTCGCGATTTCAGGGTCATCATCTCTGAAGGTCGCGAATCTGCCCGAAGGTAGATTCCCGATCATTAACTGCTCGCAATTGTGCACACGTAATTTAGGTGACATCGCGACATCTCTTTCTGTCAGTCTATTCAAACCCCCCCAGTCAAGTTTCTCTCCGTAGTTTGGACGGATTGCTCAGAGCCGAAATGCAAAGGTCAATGCATCTTCAAAGGAAGCCTTCGCAGGTTGTTGCCCGCTAAATGGATAATTTCGTTTAGCATCATGACGCGCGGTTGGCTTGGGTCTCAGAAGTTTAGCGCGTGTAACTGGTAGTTGGGAACTCAGAAATAGACTGTATGTCAGATGCAACTCTTAGAAGCAGAAATGATTGATCTTGTGTAGCGGTGATTAGATATATGAATAAATTTAGAAAACGAATTTACATGCATTTTAATGACGAAAATATAACAACATATATAATAACATTTTTACAGTGAAACATTATGAATGCAAAAGCGTACTTGTTACACTGTGTCAGAGTGCCAATGCGAATCCGTGGGGTGATGCCTGCAGGATCGTGATGGCCAAGACGAGTGGTGTAATGGCTCCTACCAGGCTTTTTCCACGTCATGATCCTAGTCTTTGATCTTCTTTCGTAGGACAGCCGGGAACTGGGGCTGGCAATGAGGAGAGGGTCACTGATGTGAAACTTGCGGAGATAGCAAAGTCTCTTAGCGTAGGTGAGGCCAGGCGGAATTCCGAACCTGGCCTTTAAAGTAGCTATTACAGAGGCTCCCGCGATGTTCTGTGCAACAAACCGCTGAATTGAGATTCAGCAATTTATTGCCAAAATGACATTTTTTTTGCCATTTCTCGGGATTGGGACGTCCGCCACCCTTTTCCCCAATCATTTGCAAAAATTTTGCATTTTTTCGCTCATGCCGAAATAAGAGATATGAAAAGTATCGAAGGAAAAACATATTTTTTTGTGTTGGTACACGATGATGAACAATGATATCAATTGTTGGGAATATTAAGAACTAGCGACAAAAAGGGAGAGAGTCAGGAGGTCAAGAATGACTCGAGAAAGGGAAACCAACATTTTGGGATCTCGGCTTTTAATTTATGGCATAAACATTGGACATGGTTTTCAACATATGTTGAAGCCTTCTCTGCCTGTATTCGGGGTGACGAAATTCAAGTACCTACAGGGTTGTCTTGATGAAATAAACAATTGCCTAGAAATCCGATCGCTAACGACGGGATGCTAGAACTACAGGTTTTTTCTTTCGGGTCGTAAATTATACAAGACTTCACACGCAGAGGATTTTTGCTGATTATGCAACAACCTCAAGCCGATATGGAAATGAAGGGATGATCGTAAAATGGGTTGAGAAGAATGATCTGATTGTTTTTGCAACAAGAAAAAAACTTGGAAATGCATAACCTTCCCCGAAAGAGAAAGGTAATCACAGACGACGATCATAATTGGATCGTAAAATTATATTTATGGACGACCGTCCATGCATCCATGCTTAGAAGGCGTGAAAACTCTAACGCATGAGTGATCGTAAAACTAAGACGGGTGACGAAGAAAAGTAAACACTATAAATTTACGATCGCCCGGTGCGTTCATGAAAAATCAAGTTCGGGGATGATGATGGTTGGTGTGGCCCTTGATGACTCAGCCACTAAGGGAAGAAATTTTGAGATTGAATTCGCGAGTAATTTCGCTCTCCTCCTGGTATGATCTCACAGATGTGAGAATGTGGATGGGGGATGCTATGATGCATCGGAGATTTAGCCTTTCTGTATTCTGTTTTGGGGAGAGTTGTTGGGAGGTCCGAATCTCAGAGGTGAGAATAAATTGGCCATTCGATCTGGAGGCTCAATTAATCTCGCAGATGTGAGATGGCGAAATGGGGGGGCATAGGGAAAATTGATCATCCGTGTAGGGGAGAGATTAGAATTGCTCTCACGGATGGGGGAGATGCAAATATTAGAAAGGAGCGTAATTAAAAATCAATTACGCATGGGGGCATTGGGAAATTAATTTCTCTTTGGTATGGGGAGAGTCCTGGAGAATCTTTGATCAGGAGAATAAGAGTTGATGGTTAGGGAGAGGACCCCTATATAAAGGGTTGCAGATCCAAGGATCGGGGCTGCCACTGCTGGTCTCGTCATATTATTTTTTTTTTTTCCTAGAAGTTTCTGTAGTCAGTTTAGTTTAGGCTGTTAGCAGGTGTTTCAGTTTTCAGTGCATTTAGTCAATGAGTCAGTTAGTCGGGTTTTTCTTGTAAGACATTATTTTTGTTAAAAAGAAGAATAAAGTGGTGTAGTGTTAACAAGTGTTGGTGAATCTATTGAAATGATGACATATCTTTAAGACTGCGAGTTCGAATTACTAAGTATCGGTTGCAATTTTGAAAAAGTGAGTGGGGAGGTCGGTTACAGAAACGAGTTCGATTCACAAGAAGCTAAGTTCGGTTACAGTTTACGGCTCGATTCGGTTACATCTGGTCTGCTATACGGAAATGCCTTGACGAGGGAGTTTTCCCAGCGATTTGGAAACGGCAGAGCCTAGTTCTATTGCCAAAGGCGGGGAGACCCGTCGCACTATAGACCAATATGCTTGATCGACACGGCTGGGAAGGTGCTCAAGAAGATCATCCTTAACAGAGTGTTGAGGCACACTGAGGGTGTAAATGGATTCTCGAGTAGCAAGTACGGCTTCCAGAAGAGAAGGTTGACCGTAGACGCTATCATGTCGATTACAAAGACAGCCAAGATAGCACTCCAGCGTAAGAGAAGGCTACTCCCAGAATCAAGTATTAGTTTATGACTCAGCTCGGATGCAAGGATTCCATCCCATTGCCGATGCCCCATACACTAGACGCTCTTCCGTCCTTTGTCACAATTAGGAAATAGGGGATTGGTTCCTTTATTAAGCAGGGAGGGCTATACCCGAGCAGCAGAAAATAGTTGAAGAATAACTAACTCAGGTATGGAAAACCGAATACCTACAACCTGAATGAGGTATTAAGTAGCCCTGCATAAGAGGTTAAATACCTAAAATAATAACTGGTGTGTATTCTGTGCATAACGCGTGAATAATGACATCAGGTATGGCAATACCTAAATAATAATCGGTGATTTTTCCATACAAACAGCGATTTTTCCATAATTGAATAATACCTCAAGCAGTCCTTAACACCAAACCAATAACTCGTTGAGGTATATCCATTTATTTATTTTGTAGGCACCCTGTGCACTTAGGCCTCTACTGTGCCGATTACCATAGTTTATCTATATCTTTCCTAAGCTCATACACTTTGATACAGAGTCTATTTTTAGTTCTATTGACAATTGCTTGTGTCTCTATATCTACCGTCCTCGCAGTAGGTAGGAGAGAGATCTCATGCCGTACTTGTCGCTACCGTTGTTGTTACAGCAGCGTGTGGTTCCTATACATTTCCTATCCAGTCCATTGTGTGTGCCGCGGGTTCGTTTGCCGTGAATCGTATATTAGGCTTGTTGCCGTCGAAGAGGGTCAGTTGTCTCAGTCACCATCCAATGCTGACGGAGGATGGATGTGCCCTCCCAATGCACTGTCCTCCGTGCGGCGTCTTTTGGTGGCTGGACGAAGTGTTTTTTGAAGGGGTTGGGAATTTCACCCATGACGATCCGCTTTACTAAGCGAAACTGTACCTCAAAGCTACAGGCCCCGACGTTGACGTATATCATCAATACCTTCAAAATACCAAAATAAGTTATTTTCAATACCTGGATAACCGACCAATACCTCGTCTTGTTATGATACCTAATTTTGGTATGCTCCAGTTATGTGTCAGTTATTCGTTCCTGCTCGGGTAGATGCGAATATCAAAACGGGACATGCCACAAAAGTTCAGCCTATTGGACGCAGTGGCTTAATTTCCCCAACAGGGGAGGAAAAAAAGCAGGTGACTCCCATTTTCATCCTACTAAAACAAAGGATTGAGCTATTTCTTTTGTTTCTTATTTTTGTATTTGTAGTTAGAAGTGAGCACCCATGAAAACAAATTGAACGGAATCAATCGGTGCCGTAGTCGCTTGTTTCGAATAGTATGAATATGGGAGATTACTGATGGCAGCACACATACCCTACCTACAAACTACATATTTCACGAAGTAATATTTTTTCTAATCAACAAGTTCATCTGCTACAGTTTGTTCCGCAATGGCAGCGACATAAATGATTTCAGCCCACTGCCAAACAGACTGTTCTAAAAACAACGTCGGCAAAATAGACGCGCAGTATGCAGCCAAATTCATTCTGATTGTCACACGGTCACACACCGACCTGTCAAAAGTGGAAACGTCAAATCCTAATCACTGTTCAGTCAGTGTGAATTAAGACCAAAACATTAATCGTTCGATCGCCAGAGTGAAAATTATTTTTCTTTGAAATAACCCAGACAAACTAATCGATTCCAGCTTGTGCCGCCATGTCCGAGGTAAACTTCTCCGCCCGTGCCTACTGCAAGATGATGCTGCACGCGGCCAAGTACCCGCACCTGGCCGTGAACGGGCTGCTGCTGGGTGCCAAGGGTGGCAGCGACCAGCAGAAGGTGCTCGATGCGGTTCCCCTATTTCATCAGTGTCTGCATGTGAGTCCGATGGCGGAAATTGCTCTGATTCAGGTAGAGGCAAAGGCCGCCAAGGAGGGAATGCAGGTGCTGGGGTACTATGCGGCGGCGGAAAATTTCTACGACAACAGTCTGGAGAGAGCGCCGGGGGCACGGATTGCCGACAAGGTGGCGGAGAATGTGACGGGAGCGGTGTTCGCCGTGGTGAGTTCGTGATTGGATTCTGGAAGCACTAGAATGTGAATGATTCGTAATTTAATTTTAGATTGACAACCGAGCTGTCTCGATCAACATGCGCTACCCGGCGCTCAAAGTTTGGCAGAGCAAGGAGGGACGCTGGACCAAAGTAGGCAAGTGCTCGGTAGAGGATTCAAAGAACACTTTCGATGCCGTGTCGAGCTTGCTGCAACGAGGGGCCATGAAGGAGCTCAACGATTTCGACAACTATCTGGACAATACGGATAATGATTGGAGCAATGATCATCTCAATAGGGACTTGCGGCAGATTTTGTCCATGTACTAGGACAAGTGCAATTTTTCATTCCCAAAAAGCTATAATTTATTCTCAAAATCACATTATAAATTGTAATAAAAAGGATTTGTTCAACGTTTAACCGAGTGTTCTTATTGGAATTTTTGGTTCGGATCAAACATCAAGTCAGCGCAAATGTTTTCAAAGAATTTTATTTACTTCACCTTCGTCACAGATTTCTTCAATATAAACATCAAACTTTGATTAATTTCTTGCGCACGAAACTGCTGCTTTTGTGCAAACAATATCATTTAGCTTAGCCATCAATACCGAGAAAATAAAATTTTCCGCGATCAAAGTAGACCGCTTTTTCTTTGCACTAACGGAAGTGGCTGCGTGCGCTGCGTTGTTGTCATTCGACCGCCCCGCGCAAGAGTAAGGTGGCACGCAGCCACCATCCACGTTGCTACGCACGTGAACTGAAAGATCTAATATGAAACCGAAAGCGTCACGTGATCTATTATAGAGAACCTTTGAAAGCGTTCTATTTCTATCGAATCCAGTACAAAAACATAAATAAACTACGCTTGTTTTTGAACTGCTACTTCAGTTCATCTTTTTGTCTTTGGTCTATTCGAAAGATGGATTATGATGTAGTAGTAGCCTGTCACTTTTTTCACAGAGTAGTTAAAAGTGTATTGCACTTGGTTACATTGTAAAATTGTGTATTAGTTTTGCTTCGTGATGATCAATAACTACACTTAAGTTTGAAAGATTGACTAAAACTAGTAGCTCTTTTTCGTTTTTTTTTCTTACTAGAAAAACTTCAGTAGATAGCATCTGCTTTACATTGGTTGCAAATAAGCGAGTGCTTGTTCAACATAAATGAAGGGAAGAATCATGTGGAATTTATTTCTTAATCGGGACCAAACGAAACGCAAGTGAAAACCCTAACATTGATAAAAATCATTTCACAAAACGATAACTTCAGTGATTTTTTAAAAAATTAACAGAGGTTCGTGCATGTATTCCTTCGTGTAAACATTCAAATTTATCTGAAGAAGTTACTCCAGGAGTTCTTTAGACTTTCTCTGAACTCTTCTGGAAATTTCACAATAAATTCTTCATTGGTTTATTCCAGAAATTCATCTAGGGTTTTCCTTTAAACATTAGAAATTTTTTCAGCAGCTGTTTCAGAAATTATTGCTGGAATTTTTCCAGAAGTTCCTTCCAATATGATCAGGGATTCTCACGGGCATTTATTTAGGAACGCTTCTAGAAAAATCTTGGGAGATGATTCTTAATCTTTCTCCAGGGGTTTCTCTATAAGTTCATCTAGGTATTCCTCCAGAGATGGCATAGGATTCATTAAGACCTGTCGTCAGGGTTTATTTTAGTTTTTTTTCGGTGATGCTTCAGGAATTTCTCCAAAGATTTCATTTTGTGGTGATTCTTCAAAATATTCCTCCAGGTTTTTTTTATTGTTTCTGTAGGATTTCCTCGAGAAAGTGTACAAGAAATTCTTCTATGAATTCCTACTGAGATATTTCCAGTAGTTCTTTCAAGGATTCCTTCAGAAATTACTCCAGGGATCCCTCAGAACTCCACCAGTATCTTTGTCGGCAATTTCTTTAGACATTTGAGCAGATATTTTTAAGTTTGTTTCAGAACACCATTAAAGATTACTCCTGGAATCTCTATAGAAATTTCTCATGCATTTTTTTCCTTAGAAGAACTACTTTCATCTAGGAATAAAGAAGGAATGAGTTTTTTCATCCAAGAAATCTCCAGAGATAACTTCAGAAACTGCTTCAGGAATTTTGTCCAGGAATCCCCCAGAAAATGTTAAAGAATTTCTTCTGGGATTCTTAAAAGACATAATCAAAAGCTTAATTCTTTCAGACGACCTTCCTGAGATTTCTTTAACAAATCCTCCTGAAATTCTTTCAAGGATTTCTCCAATTATTGGTATGCAATTTCTGGAAGAATTTCTGGAAAACATCCTAGAGGAATCTCTGACAGAATCCAAGGATATAGTTCTGACGGAAACGCAGAATCCAGGAATGGATTTCTCATTGAATGTTTGGAGATATCATTGGAGGAAGTTCCAACGGAATCTCTTTACGAATTTAAAAGAAATATTCAGATAAATTGCTAAAAACTCCATGAAAAAGCTTTAGAATAAATCCTTTGCTGATATTCTTGATCAAATCCCCATAACTCTGAAGAAGTATCTGAGGATATTTTTGAAAGAATACCTGAAAGAATTTCAGAAGAAATCTTCGGTTGAATCCCCGGAGTACTCTTGTATCTCAAGATAATGATCTTAAGAAATCTCAGGGGTGCTGTTCTTGGATAAGTAGCTGTAAAAACTCTTCGGGAAACCCTTTGTGCAATTTCTATCAAAATTCATTAAGGATTTTTAAGAGAATTCTTGGAGAACTACTTCAATAACATTTTTGGAGGATTTTCTGGAAGTTATTTTTGAAGTTATCTGTAGACGTATTTATGAAGAAATAATAGACGAGCTTTTGAAAAGATATCTGGAAAAAAAAAATTGAGATGTGTCTTAGGGAACTCCTGAAGAATTTCCTAGGAAATATTTATGAATAAATCTCTGGAGCAATATATGGAGAAAATCCTGAAGGAAACGCTACATCACAGAGAACAGACATCCAAGTCCAGTTCCGAAGCTGTGTAAGGAATTTAACGGCCATTTGAAATCGGCAACACAAGTGGCAATAGCGTGGCGCTGCAATCGGTTAATTTCCCATACTAATTTAATTCACCACTTGAAATGTTTCAATTCACCACTGACTGTGGCAATATGGTGTTTGGTGGCGTTAGTGTTGTCTTCGTGTATTGGTTTGCAACCTTACTCAAGTAAAGACTCAAATCCTTACACAACTTTCCGAATGAAATTTGTTCTAGCCTGGATGTCTGTTCTCTGTGGCTATATGAACTCCTGTAGATATCTCTGGAGGAATTATTGCCCAAATCGTTGAAGGAAATAAGGCAAAAATCTTAGGACGGATTCCTGGTGGATTTTCTGGATTAATCCCTGAAGAAATTCTTATACACATACCTGTGGAAATTTGAAATCCCTAGAGAAATTCCTGGTGGAGTTCTTGAGGAAATACGTGCACGATTTCTCGTGAGGGATGTCTCAAAGATTCCCTGATGTATTTCTTTTAAAGAGTTTCTAAAAGAATCACTGTAGAAACTACTAAAGGATTCATTAAGTAATCCCTGTCGGAGTTATGCATAGAAGAAAATCATGGAAATTCTCGTATTGCAATTCATGGACAAATTTCTGAAGGAATCTCCAGAGAAATTTTTACAAAGTCCCTGGAAGATTTTGTGAGGCAAACTTTGAAGAATTTCTGGAAGATTTTCTAAAAAAAAATCCTTCAAGCAATTCTGAAGGAATCCGAGAAGAAGTCTCGTACTTATTCTTTACAGAATTTGCGTAGGAATTTCTGAGGAAACCCATGAGAGCTTTTTTTGAGCAATTTTTGAAAAATCATTACTAGGATCATCTGTTCAAAAACCTTGAAGAAAATCAAAAGAAAACTATGAATTTTCCAAAGTTAATCCAGAAGAATTTTTTTGGACATTTCCGTACTCATGCGCAGTAGAATTTGCGGAAGAATTTTTGATTAAATGCCTCGAGGATTTTTACAAGAAATCTTGAATTAATTTATAAGATTATTCATGGATGGTTTTTAAACTCAATCCTTCCATAGATTTCTTAAGCAATTTCTCAAGGATTTCTGAAGATATTCATGGAGGAATTTCTAAAGCAATTCGTGTGAGATTCTCTAAAATAATCTTTTGAGAAATTTTGGAGGAATATCTTCATCTTATTCTTTGCATTCTAGAATGACCAATAGTATCCGCTTGAGTACATGTAATCAGATGTTTTGCAGAAGGCTAATCGTCTCGAACTTGTTTGACGGCTGTTTGAGTAGTGGCATATGTAGCAGGTTCCCTTGGTCGTTCGGACAACTACTTTGCTGATCCTTCCGTCGGCTCCATGTTTCACTTCTTCAATGATTGCAATTTGTACGCCTGTTGCTAGGCGGTAGATATTCGACCAGCCTTCGCTTCCATAACCGATCTGCAAGCATCTGTTATATCTTGTGACTGTCTCGGCAAGCCTCAGCTCCAGTCTCAGCTAATGAAAACCCTTCCTTCAGGAAACTTCGGTGAAATGGATCCGTTGTTATACCTGGTTCCTGAGGGATGTACGTTAGTGGCCGGGAAAACTCATTAAATCCTCCGCATCAGCCAAATTCGTCAGTTAGTTGACGTCCTTTGCCGATCGGACTAGTCGTTCCTATAAACTAACAGTTCCATCGCGTCCGCGGACTAATCAACGCTTCCGAACAGTTTGCTTCTATCTTCTTTACAATGTCTTTGCTTGCATCGACAAAGTTAGATCCGTTTTCGGAAACAATTCTACCGGAACTCATCAAACCTGTGTAGCTGCATGGTCGCATAAACGGCATTATTCATTGTACTGGAAGGGCCGCTAGCCGAGGAACCACTATCCTACACTTGTGCATTCTGCACCATACATTCCCGAGCGACCCATTCTACCTATATCTACGAATAGCAGGGATACAGAAACGTTGTCTTAGCTAATTGATTACTGCTTCCCTGTTGGCGTATCCAAGCATCTAGTGGTAGTTTTAGATCAGTTTGGATGTTACAGGAAGCCTTCTTGACAAGATTACTGGAAACTGGAGCTTAAATGGAACAAATTCAACTTCCTGCACCCTTTCGTCCATCCGCAGCACGTTATCTTAATCTAACACAAAAGACAACTTGAACAGCATACTAGAGTCTTCGCCTCGTCCGGATATGATTACTCTTGTGCTATTCTCAATTGATAGCGCTCCGCGCATTGGTATTCTTCTCTTGAAATCGATTACTCGATCATCGCCGACCTTCGAACCTCCCGAATTGCTAAGTCCACTGGTAGCAGCTCGATCAATGATCTACGTTGCTACTGGTGGATGTTGGAGATGAACCGCAGAATACCAGGTACCAGGACTAAGATATTCCACTTGGAGATTCTAGTGTAATCGATTAACGCCTCTGCAGGATTTCACCGCTTCTGTATGCCACGAACACTTGACGCGGTCCAGGAATGCACTGTGCTCAAATCGGTTCAAAACTTCATACGTTTACTCCAAGACTGTGGTTCTGTCGGAAAGAAAGAGAACAACAAGGAAAGGCCATCTACGGGGAAGGCTATCTACCAGAATACGGAAGTATACTACACAGCCGTACACCCCTTCACTGACATCTACGAAGACATGTAGAGTAGATCCAACGTATCGTAGTCCAGCGCTATGCCACCCTCGAAATAGTGACGAGGAATTTTTGTCTTCCCAACATCTGAGGACAATTGGCTTGGTAGGTAAACCGACAAATGCACCCACTCATTTCCCGTGTCCCATGTCAGTATTGAAGTGGAAAATTGTGTTCATTGTCGACTCACCCAGCTGCTGCAGGACTTCGGTGGCGTTCAAGACCCAATTCCGGATTTCAAAGCTTTCCGTCGAATGGGTACACTGAACTTCGCTCGCCTTTTGCAGCGCATCCTTAACAGTTTCTGTACTTTTGAAGTATTCGTCCATGTAGTGCCGGTTAACAATCGCATCAGCTGCGTCCGGGTAACGATTCACAAATAAGCTAGCATTCCGATTTTTCACGTAGGTACAATGCCTGGCTTTGGTGAACAGGTCGCTCCGTAAAACGCACAATCCATAGCGTAGGGTTTTCCGCCATACATGAACCGTAGCGCCTGTTTGTCATCCGAGCGGACTTGAAGCTGGTGGAACATCTCTCGGATATTCGGTGGAGATACGATGTTCCCGGAACTTACATACCACCAACGGCAACGATGTTAGGAAGTTTGGACCTTTCATAGGCTTCGAAAGCACACCAGATGAACTTTGCTCAGCTTCTTAGGGTTGTTGACAATAGAGGTGTGCGCCGATTTCAAATCTGTCGGCGGCGGCGTTTTGCACTTTTTTGACCGGCGGCGGCGGCGTGATCGGCGTGACGCCGAATGAATTTTCGGCGGCGGCGGCGGCGGCGTGAAACGGCGTGGCCATAATTTTTAAATTTTTGTTAATTCCGTTAATCAATATCAGTGTTTTATTTTTTAGCAACTCGTCATGTTGAATATACAATGACGTGTTTATAGTTACGGTTTCTTTATTTTTTTCACATGTTTTTTTGAAAATTTATTGAAATAATTGTTATGGTGAATCATCAATCAGCTGCCAAATAAATTATCCAGAATGACCTCCTATAGGAATTCCCGGAATGAATTCTAGAGAAGTTTCCAAATAAACTCTTAAAGGAATTCCCGGAGGAACTGGTAGAGGCATTCTTATAGGTACACCTAGAGGAATTCCTGGATGAACTCCCAAACGAATTTCCAAAAGAACATCTAAAAGAATTCCCTAGAAGGACTCTGGAAGAAATTGCCGGAGTAACTTTAAGAGGAATTGCCGGAGAAAATCTCAGTGGAATTCACGGAAGAACTCCTAGAGGAATTTCTGGAGGAATTTTCGGGGAAATTACCGGAGGAACTCATAGAATAATTCTCGGAAATACTCCCAGAAATACTTTCAGAGAAACCAGTAAAGTAATTGCCGGAAACCCTCTTGTAGAATTTCCGGAGGAACTCCTAGAGAAATTGCCGAAGAAATTCGGAAAAGAATTCAAGGAGGAACTCGTAGAAAAAATATCAGAGGTATTCCTACATGAGTTCCCAGATGAACTGTTAAAGGATTTCCCGGAAGAATTTCTTGAGGAACACAGATAAAAATAAGGAGATTTACACGTCATGTAAACTTCATTTTAGTCATGTTAACTTAGTGTTGTTATGGTTTACATGATATATCATGTGAATTTGTGTTATATGTCATGTAAACACTCAGAGTCATGCTGAATTACATGACATATAATGGAAGTTTACATGATATTTTATGACTTTTACATGATATGTCATGTAAACTTTTGTGATATCCCACGCTCCAATTATGTGCATCATATGTCACAGAATTTTACACTCTTTTTTCGATCTGTGAATTCCCAGCCGGATTCCTAGAGCAATCCCCGAAGAAATGTGCCAAGAAATTTCCTGAGGAACTCATAGAGGAACTCGTAGAGGAATTCCCGGAGGAACTCTCACATAAATTTCTGAGAGAAGATCAAGACAAATACTCGATGGAACTCCTAGAAGAATTCCCAAGAAATTCGTGAAGAAATTCCCGAAAGAACTCGTAAAGGAGTTACCGGATGAACTCAGATACTTGTAGAGAAATTCCTGGGAGAATTCCTAGAAGAACGTTCGGGGAAACTCCTGGATGTTTTCCCGGAACTTAAGAGGAATTTCCGGAAAAAACTTCTAGAGGAACTTCCGGGGGAATTCTTAAAGGAATTTTCGAAGGAAACTCTTGGCATACTCAGTGTAACTTCTAGAGAAAAAACTTATAGAGTAACTCATAGTGAAAGCTGCCGGCTTAGAATAGCACTACGGACCACCTGTTCCGGGGGTAAAAGTCCACCAAACAGGTAACCCCAATACAAGGTGTCAGGCGACCCGTGCTGAGGGATGAATGGTTGAGGGGGTTTAAAATATGCTCAATCTTTAACGGAGCCCGTAGCGTGGGTAGATCGCCTTTTTGGGTTGCGTTGCGGTGTTAGATCTACCAAACCGAAATCTAGTGTCGTCCTATTTTTCAATTTTGGAATATGTGTTCTGATAATTATAGGCATTATAGTATTTAGTCCTTGCTACTGGTGTTGTGATGACTTCCAGTCTTTGAATAAAACTAAGTTTACCAACTTTACTTTGCATATAGTTAAAAACCTCGCCATCTGAGGCTAAACTCAATGCAAAGGAAATCAAATTGGGTTAGGGATCCATGCATGTACTAACTCTTCGAAGACTGGAAAGTGCTAGTACGCAAGGAACATACTAGAATCCTTATTACTGAACACATGCCCCATTATTGGAATGATATTGCTGCTAATGTTAAAACCCGGGTCCTAAACTGCCTACTGGGGAGAATTTAGCAGTAAAACAAGGGTGATGCTAGGTTTCCGATGCATGGCCAATATCAGTACTCTTGTTTTGTTTTCTAACAAAACAAAAACTATATCAAAATCGATACTTTATTGCCCCTCAATGGCAATTGAGTAATGCGACATGCACTACACTAAGGATACGGGTAATGTCACAATAGATCTAAAAACTGGTCGCAGTGACAAACCCGAACAGGAATAAAAAAAAAACTCATAGTGAAATTGCCTGGGTAACTTCTTTCCGGCAAAACTCGTGAAAGTGTTCCCGAAGATATTCGAATTCCAGGAAATACTCCCGGGAGGAATTCCCGGTCGAACTTCTAGTGGAATTTCCGAATAAACTCTTTAAGGAACTCCCGGAGGAACTCGTAGAGGCATTCCTGTAGGTACACCTAGACAAATTCCCAGAAGAACTTTAGAGAAAGTCACGGTGATTCCCGAAAAAACGGGAAGGAATCCTCGAAGGAACTCGTAGAGAAATTCCCGGAGGAATTCCTGGGGGAAATCCTAGAGAAATTCCGAGAGGAACTTCTAGAGGAATGATCGGAGAAACTTCTGGAAGAATTTCCGGACGAATTCTTAAAGAAACTCCAGGAAGAATTCCAGGAGGAACTGCAACAGAACTTGCAGAACTCCCAGAAAACTCCCGGAACAAATTCTATGAACTCTTAAAGGAATTCCCGTAAAAATTCGTTAAGCAATTCCCAGATGAACTCATGGAGAAATTCCCTGAGGTGCTCCTAGAGGAATTGCCGGACGATCACCCAAAGGAATTTCCAGAAAAAAACTTCTAGAGAAATTGCCGGAGGATCTCCTAAAAGAATACCCGGAGTAACTATTAGAGGAATTTCTAGAGGAAGTACTACAAAAAGTCCCAGTGAAACTTCTGTAGCAATGTCCGGAGAAACTCCTAGAGGATGTCTCGGAGAAAACTCTCGGATTTTCTAGAGTTCCCGGAGCCGGAGGAACTCTTTGCGGAATTCTTGGCGAAACTGCTGGAAGAATCTTCAAAAGAGTTGCTGGAGAAATTTCATCTCTTCTGGAGATGAACACGACATAAACATTTTTTTTCAGAATCACTAGCATTTTCTTCAATCTTCGGAATCCCTACATTCTTTCTCCAGCCATCAGTTATCTTCAGGAACCCCCGGTATCTTTGTAAACTCGATTCAATTCAAACGACAAACTCTTAAACTTTTAAAACATCGTTGACGCGACATGCGAAGTTTAGAATTTAAAACAACTACCGGTGGAACTGAGTGTAATTTGATTTATTTTAGCGTTCCTAATTCTTAGAACTAAAAAAATGCACCACCGCTGAAAACGACCTTACAAATGCTTTGTATGCAGATGACTCCAATAAATAAATTGCTTGAAATATTGTAATGAAATAAATCAAGAAATAATATAACTTATCAATGGGTTTTTGAGATCGGCGTAGAAAATTGGAGTTCGGCGGCGTAAGCGGCGGCGCGCCGAAAAATAATCGGCGGCGGCGGCGTGAACCAAAAATCGGCGGCGGCGCCGGCGTGGCGCGGCGGCGCACACCTCTAGTTGACAACATTTTGAACCAAGTTCAGGATCTTCTTCTGACCGGTATTCCTGAACTCGTCAACTATCGCTTCGTGGCAATATCCGTTTTGTTTTGTACTCGACCATCGATGTTTGGCTTCAATGATGACATTTGGGACAAGCGTTTCTCCAAGGCCCTCATGTGGCGTGCCGCCATCGGGTAGCTATCCGAAAGCGACTCTCTCGTTGAAAATCCCGGTGAGTATTTCCCGGGCTCGTTGATATTCTTCTGACTCCGGAAGCACTTCTACCGAGAGTCCAGCCTCCTCTAACACGTAGTGCGACTTCAGGAGATGATGCAGTTGGTTCGATACACCAGTGCATGAATGATGACCGACGTATGCTGTACGCAGACTGCCTGCTTCTTGTGGGTGGACCGTGAAGGTCCAACAAAGCTTAGACCTGATTGCAATTGGCTCTCCGCTCTGTCCGACATTAGGAGCGAACAAATCTAGGTGCTTCAAACGTCGGGTATGCGATCAATGACTGTTTGGGTAGCTTGAGTTGACCGACTGTATGGACATTGATTCGGGGTAATGGCTTCCAGTCTGTTTCACTTCAAAACGGATTCTTATGTTTGCATCCGACGTTTCGGACACATTTATTGTGCCTTCTTCTTAGGAATTAATAAAGTCCCGTCTTCTTGGGAATTAATAAAGCACCTTTGCCTCCTTATGTCCTGACAATTCACCCACTTCGTTCAAGCCGTGGGCTGATTTTCGGAAATCGATCCGGCTCGCAGACATGAGGTGCAGTCTGTTTCGCGCCATTTTCGCACTTGTTCACAGAGGGAGCGGACCTGGTGTGATGGTTAGAACACTAGACCATCACGCTGAGGACCTGGGATCGAATCCCACTCCCGACAAACTCGCAAAATGTGAGTTCTTCCTTCGGAAGGGAAGTAAAGCGTGGGTCCCGAGATGAACTAGCCTAGGGCTAAAAATAAAAAATCTCGTTAATACAGATAATACTTGTTCACAGAACAAAGACTAAATACAAACTACACTAGACGTCGGACAGCACAGGCAACCCATAGTGAGCCAATAAAGCACTTTCAATAAAATAATTATTGAAATCCAAGAGGTCATACTAAATCCTAAGAATTCCCAAGAAAACTAAGGGTTTCTCATTGTCCTTCAAGTGTTTCGGGCAGAGCGGTATTGAGTCTGAAATTTGCTGCTGAAATTCCATCATTTCTTTTCAAAATCTTGTCGATATTTCATGAAATGAAATTTCACAATCTTCGTCAAAATTTTATTAGAAATGGGCAGATTGTTTCCTGCATTTCGTAAGCTTGCAACTTCCAACGAATGTATAAGAATTTACGAGAGAATACAAAAGATTGAACGGTTTACATCTACATTCGAAGATATCCCACCGCCGTCCTTGAGTTTCACCTAGAATTCCACCCACAGAATGTATTTTTTTCTGATTTCCTGTTGAATCTCAGAGTTTCGGCAAGGATTCCATTGAAACTCTGCAATCGTTATCAACGTTAATCATTTTGGTCACAATTTTAGGAAAATCTATTCGAATTCCTATTGGAATCTCAAGATTTCAAGGGGCCTGGGGGATTTCAGGGGTTCAGGGGAGGTCATAGGGGCCTTTAACCCTTTATAAGGCAGTGGCAACTATATTGCCACCTACTATTTGTATTTGTTTCTGTTTTATTACAATTTATTTCGAACTTTTTTTTTGGTTTACGCAAAATTGGGATTACTAACAACGCCTGGTATTTTTTTTGGTACTAAACAAAGCTTTAACAACAATTTAGGAGTCATTTGTAGTCTCAAAAATGGCTAAATTTGACCGCGTGAAAAAAAAATTAGCTCAAACTTATTATAAAATTATAGATTTGGTAAATATTTTAAGAAATAATCAAATTCTCGGTTGACAGGAGTTGAACTACACATTTTATATTATGGGTTAAGCCCTAATCCACTCTAAAATCTCTTTTCCGGCTTTTTGTCGAAGTCAAAAGAAGAAAAGTACCCTAAACGGGCAGTGGCAAGAATATTGCCACTAGCGCTGGTGGCCTAAACGGGCAGTGGCAACTATATTGCCACCTAGATTTTTGAGAGTTTCTTTCAAACAAAAATTGCTTTGTACATGTAATCATGTATATAATCATTTCCATAATAGTATGCTTTGACAACTCTTCTAGTTTTCTTGGCCTTATAAAGGGTTAAGGAGGTTTGAGGGCTCTGTCAGGGATTTTTAATAAGTTCCGGGAGGTCCCATGGGCGTTTCAGAGGGCTCCAGGGACGCATTAAAAGGTCTGAGGGGGTTCCATGGGAGTTCCAGTGGGTCTCAGGTGGTACCACGAAATTTCGATGGCGTTTAAGGGGGTCTCAATGGCGTATCAAAGGGTCTCAAGGGATTCAGGAGCACCAGGGGGTCTCAGGGGCGTTTTAGGGGTTCTCATGGGCATTAAATGGAATAAATGGAATTCAGGGGGTACCCGGAGGTCTCAGGGATTTTCGGAGGATTTCAGAAGCGTTACGCCGACGTTTGTGGGGATTTTATAGGGTCACTTGTACGCTACATCGATCCTTGGAGGTTTTAGGGGGATTTCGGGGTCAGAGGTTCAGAGGATTTTCAGAGACCCTTTCACAGAACCCTTTGAAATTCACTCCCTCAAAGTGCAAATTTTCGGTATGTCAATCCGCGTGGTCAGTTATGACCCCCCTTGAAACGCCCCTGAAATTCCGAGAAATCCGCGTAGCCATTTGAAATGCCCCTGAAGCCCCTTTGATATGGGGGTGTTCCTGAAACCTCCCTGACATGCTCTTGAAGTCATGATATTCAATTTGGAATGCTCCTGAAACACATTGAAACGCCTTTAAGAGGCTCTATAGAAAGTAGTAGTCCCCATAGGATGCAAGTGGGTATTTAAAAGAAAGGAGGACAGCGTCGGTAACGTTGCTCGTGTTAAGGCTCGTCTGGTTGCGCAGGGGTTCTCGCAACGCCCTGGCGTAGACTACGACACGGTTTTCGCACCGGTGGCATCCCAGAACACATTGCGGGTTCTGTTCACCGTAGCGAGCCACAAACACAAACGGATGATCGTGCATCGTATTGACGTCAAGTCAGCGTATCTCCATGGGCGGTTGCAAAAAGACATCTGTATGGAGCAACCGAAGGGATTCGTTCAGCCGGGTAAGGAGCAATTGGTTCGCAAGCTAGAAAGGAGCCTTTACGGGCTAAAACAGGCGGTGAAAGTGTGAAACGAGACCATCAGCGGGATCCTGGAGAAGTTAGGATTGTCTGTAAGTCAAGGTTGTGCGGAACGCCGAAGTCTATTTGCTGATATATGTGGACGATATGCTACTTGCAAGTACCAATGTCAACGAAATCAAGCGAACGGAGAAAGACGCTTTACCAAGGACGATGAGGGATTCTACAATCTGGATCAAGAGGTGTACACGAGGAAGATTGCAAAGCCGCGTAGTTGCCGGCTAAGAATAGGACTACTAACCCCAATTCAAGGTGTCAAGCGACCCGTGCCGAGGAATGAGTGATCGAGGGGGTGAAAAAGATGCTCGATCTTTAACGGAGCCTGTGGGGTACCTGGGCACCCCCCACAGTATGCTGTCCCTTACCGCGTTAATGCAGAGCTCTGGCGTGGTGGACATTATTTCTCGTGCAACTCGTGGGAACAAGTATGAGCAAAAATCAAAAATCAATTAACTTAGGTGGAAGTAGTGGTGCGATCAACCCCTTCGCAAGAAGTGGGTTGATGAGGTCTCCGACAAGGAGAAGCGAGGAGTCAGGTGCTGGTAGCTTACGTAGCTCAAGCGTGGGAGCTCCTGTCCACTCCACGGCAAGCCAGCCGGTGGAGGTTATGGACGGAGCGTGGCTGCTGAGGGCCATAAGCCAAGAAGTTGGTAAAGGACGGCCCGCATTAGAGGTTGCTGAGCACCAGCTTGGCAAAATCATCGACTTTGCGACAACTAAGTCGAATATAAGCAAGGACCTGAAAACGGCCTTGCTTAGACTTAGAGTGTCTGTCGATGAGGCCAAGCAGGAGCACGCGGTGGCGTTGCTGGCTGCTACAGCTGCGGAACCAGCAAAGGAGAATGTGTCAAAGTTTACACAAACAGAGGCCTTCTCCTTCGCAGGTAGTCCGAGGAGTGTGGAAGCGAATGCTCGTGACAAACGTGACAAGCACTCGCAGAAGCGGGCGAGGCAGCCGTCAGGTGAGGAGCTGTCTGGCGGCGCCCGCAAGGCCAGGCGTATAATAACCCCGAAAGCCGGTGGTAACGCTGGAAAGTCGGACCCCAGCCAGGGTTCCCGGAAAGCTGGGAAGGGTGGGCCTGAAAAGGCTGGCCCGTCCCGGAATGATGGGAATAAGGGGTTGCGACCAATGGTGGGCCCTCAGCAGCCACAGAGCAGGGCGGTCCAAGGAGAAGACCCTCCTTGGACAAAGGTAGAGCGGAAGAAGAAGAAGAAGGTGAATCCGCAGGTAGAAGTACAGGACGCCAAACCAAGGCGTAGGAAGGCAGGTGCCAGGCGTGAGAAAGGCGACGCTATCGTCATCAAGACAGAACAGTCCAAGTACTCGGACGTCTTGAAGACGATGCGAAGCGACGCCAAGCTTGAGGGTCTTGGAGCCGACGTACGCAGTATTAGACGTACTCGTACGGGCGTGATGATCCTGGAGCTGAAGCGCCAGAAGGAGCACAAGGGCGCCGCCTACAAAAGGCTGGCAGAAGAGGTCCTTGGCGAAGGTGTGCAGGTGAGGGCTCTGACACATGAGGCGACTCTGAAGGTCAAAGACATTGACGAGATCACCGAAGTGGAAGAGCTCGTCACGGCACTGCGGCAACAGTGCGATGTGCAGGTGGCCGCCGCAGCCGTTAAGCTACGGAGAGGGCCAGCAGGGACACAGATAGCTTTGGTTCAGCTACCTGTGGCGGATGTTAAAAAGTCCGTTAAAGTAGGGAGTATTAAGGTGGGCTGGTGTGTATGTCACCTGACATTCCACGAGCCACCTGAGGTTTGCTTCAGGTGTCTGGAACCAGGACACAAGTCGTGGGACTGCAAAGGCCCCGACAGGCGCAAACTGTGTAGGCGATGCGGCGCTGAAGGTCATAAGGCCCAAAGCTGCACGAGTCCGCCCATATGCATGATCTGTACCGGGAAAACCTCGAAAAACAGACATGCGATGGGTGGTCCAGGGTGCCCGGCCTTTAAGAAAGCCGCAGTGAGCAACAAATCACAGTGCAGGTAACGCAGCTGAACCTGAACCACTGTGATGCGGCTCAGCAACTGCTTTGTCAGGCGGTTTCTGAGTGGGAGACGGATATCGCCATCATTTCGGACCCATACCGAGTACCCGCCGGCAACGGCAACTGGGCCTCGGATGGGACCAGGAAAATGGCGGCGATATGGACGACGGGTAAATACCCCATGCAGGAGTTGGTGTCTACTACCTATGAGGGCTTCGTGGTCGCCAAAGTAAACGGGGTCTTCTTCTGTAGCTGTTATGCGCCTCCGCGGTGGCCGATCGAGCGGTTCACGCAAATGCTGGACCGCTTAACGACCGTGCTAACAGGGCGAAGGCCGGTGGTAATAGCGGGTGACTTTAATGCCTGGGCTGTGGAATGGGGAAGCCGTTTCACGAACCAGCGGGGTCAGATCCTGCTAGAAACACTGGCCATCTTAGATGTCGACTTGGCTAACGTCGGTACCAAGAGTACCTATAGTCGAAACGGAGCGGAGTCAATTATTGACGTGACCTTTTGTAGTCCTGGCCTAACAAGTAGTTCGAACTGGAGAGTAGATGATGGCTACACTCACAGCGACCACCTGGCGGTTCGCTACAGTATCGACTACAACAACAGCAGACAGCGGATAGAAGAAGAGGCGGCTAGGCCAAGGCCAAGCCCTCGTAGGTGGAAGACATCATACTTCGACGAAGAGGTATTTAGGGAAGCGCTCCGCCGTGAGCGAAACTTACTCGGTTTAGACGGCGACGAGCTGGTAGCGGTGCTCTCACGTGCGTGTGATGCGACCATGCCTAGGAGAGTCCACCCTAGAAATGGGAGGCCACCGGCTTACTGGTGGACCGACGCGATTGCGGACCTGCGCCGCGCCTGCCTACGGGCTAGGCGGCGGATGCAGCGAGCACGATCAGAGGAAGAGCGAAACGAACGGCGGGTGGTGTTCGCCGCTGCAAAAGCCGCGCTCAAGACCGAGATAAGAGCAAGCAAAAAGGCCTGCTTTGAGGGTCTCTGTCAGAGTGCCAATACGAACCCGTGGGGTGATGCCTACAGGATCGTTATGGCCAAGACGAGAGGTGTGATGGCTCCTACAGAGCAATCTCCAGAGATGTTGGAGGGGATCATTGGAGGACTTTTTCCGCGTCATGATCCTAGTCCTTGGCCTCCTTTCGTAGGACAGCCGGGGACTGGGGCTGGCGATGAGGAAAGGGTCACCGATGTGGAACTTGCGGGGATAGCTAAGTCCCTTAGCGTAGGTAAGGCCCCAGGTCCGGACGGAGTTCCGAACCTGGCCTTAAAAGTAGCTATTGCAGAAGCTCCCGAGATGTTCAGGTCTGCTATGCAGAAATGCCTGGACGAGGGAGTTTTCCCAGAAGCTTGGAAGAGGCAGAGCCTGGTACTATTGCCAAAGGCGGGGAAACCACCCGGAGACCCGTCGGCATATAGACCAATATGCTTGATTGACACGGCGGGGAAGGTGCTCGAAAAGATCATCCTCAATAGAATGTTGAAGTTCACTGAGGGCGTAAATGGTCTCTCGAGCAACCAGTATGGCTTCCGGAAGGGGAGGTCCACCGTAGACGCTATCTTGTCGGTTACAAAAACCGCCGAGAAAGCACTCGAGCCTAAGAGGAGGGGAATTCGCTTCTGCGGGGTAGTGACTCTGGATGTAAGGAATGCATTTAATAGCGCCAGTTGGGCTGCTATTGCCGATGCGCTCTTGCGTCTGGGGATACCGGAGTACTTGTACAAAATTCTCGGAAGCTACTTCCAGAATCGCGTACTAGTATACGACACAGAGGTGGGTCGGAAGTGCTTTCACATAACCTCAGGAGTCCCGCAAGGTTCCATCCTGGGTCCGGTGTTATGGAATGTCATGTACGACGAGGTGTTGAGGTTAGAGTACCCAGTGGGAGTGGTGATTGTCGGATTTGCCGACGATATTACGCTCGAAGTCTACGGTGAAACGATCGAGGAGGTGAAGTTGACTACCGACCACTCGATCAAGGTTGTGGAGGCGTGGATGCGGTCCAGAAAACTGGAGCTGGCTCACCACAAGACAGAGGTGACGGTTGTTAACAACATGCAGTCGGCGCAGCAGACGGAGATCAGTGTAGGAGAATGCACTATCCTGTCGAAGCGCTCTGTCAAGCACTTGGGCGTGATGATCGACGATAAGCTTACCTTCGGTAGCCACGTCGATTATGCCTGTAAAAGAGCCTCCACCGCTATTGCGGCACTGTCCCGGATGATGTCCAATAGCTCAGCGGTGTACGCCAGTAAGCGCAAGCTTCTGGCTAGTGTTGCTACGTCCATACTTAGGTATGGCGGCCCGGCGTGGGGTACCGCGCTAAGTACTGAATGCTACCGACGGAAGCTGGAAAGTACTTACAGGCTTATGTGTCTGAGGGTTGCAAGCGCGTACCGTACCGTGTCACACGACGCTCTCTGTGTCATTACTGGTATGGTGCCTATCAGCATTCTTATCAGTGAGGACATGGAGTGCTTCGAAATGCGCGGCACAAGAGGCATACGCAAAACTGTCAGGATGGCCTCTATGGTCAAATGGCAGCGCGCGTGGGACAGTTCCACCAAAGGAAGGTGGACCCATAGGTTGATACCGAGGGTAGATAGTTGGATTAATAGGCGCCATGGGGAAGTTACATTCCACCTGACACAGGTCCTTACAGGTCATGGTTGCTTCCGACAGTATCTACACCGTTTCGGGCATGCGGATTCTCCCGAATGCCCAGTGTGCAATGGTTTAGAGGAAACGGCGGAACACGTGTTGTTCGTGTGCCCGCGTTTTCGCACAATGCGTGACCGCATGCTTGCCACATGCGGGGAGGACACAACTCCGGACAACTTGGTCCAGAGAATGTGTAGGGATGAGATTAGCTGGAATGCCGTTTCAACGGCTATCACCCATATCGTCTGGGAGCTACAGAGGAGGTGGCGCGTGGACTCGGAGAATGGCTAGTCCAGATGCTGTACAAGAGGTGGTCCAGGGGTTCGAAGTCGGCTTCGTAGGTCATACCGGTGCCCTGCGGTCGAGATCGACCCTTACAGCGATTAAGTGGCCGCGGAGAGGAAGTCCCGGTAGTGGTGCTGTCGTGGCGTCGGTCTACTGGGTTGGATCTGAGCCCGCGGTTGGAAAGGGGTCCCCGGCAAGGGTCGGGGTAGGTGAGATCCTGCTGTCTGCAACCTACGGGTGCATCTGATAGGGCCTGAAGGTTAGTGATACCCTTCCTTTGCGGGCAGGTCAGATCGGGTTGCACGTGGGCATCAGTTCTTGATGTCCGCTCAGCAGTAGGGCACGGGCGGGGTTGACCCTGCCCGCCTTCCGAGGACAAAGGGAGTGGCGAGGACCACTCGGGAAACTGGCTAAGCGCCAGCATGCTATCGTGATGGACTCTCCAGAGCGAGTCATCGATGTTCGTTGCTGCTAGGCTACGGCAGCTAACCTTGAGGGTGCGATATGCACTAGCCCCTCTCTGAAGCAATACCTTCTTGGTGGTTCCGGAGAGACGTAGGGTTTGGCGACCATAGGAATGTGTTTTAGTGGGTCGAGGAGAGAGTAGTCCTGGCTTCTATCGGCATTGTAGAAGACGGCCTCATCCCCACACTACCCTAACCTTCCTGTTAGGGTGTCTGATGAGCAGATTTATCCCCCTATGGTTTAGAAGGAAAAAAAAAAAAAAAAACCGATATGGACGAGGCCAAAGAGTCGAAGCTGGATGATGGCAGAGCAGGAAAGACAGTCAGGCCTTACCGGACAACATGCGCTACCATATCCTAGTTGGAGCGCTGTTTTACATCTCGGTGAACACCAGGCCGGACATCGATAGCCAGCCCACTAGCAATAGCTCAGATAGGAAGTCCAATACAGGATATGTGTATCAAGTCGGACAGGCAACGGTGTGCTGGGCCAGCAGGAAGCAGGCATACGTTTCCCTGTCAAGCATGGAAGCTGCCCAAGTAACACACTTGTCACAGAAGAGTCACGGCGGCGCAGGTTTTTGTTACGCAGAAGTCACTGTGACTTACTTCTAACAAATAAACACTTAAATAAAAGAAAATCGGGTTAAGTACGGTTCCTTTGAATTCCACTAAGAATTTGCATCGATTTTCTTTTATTTACAGATATTCCCCTAACAAGCCCAGGTTAATCATCATCAAATAAACACTTACTTGCTAGAAGTAAGTCACAATAACTTTTGCGCAACAAAAACCTGCGCCGCCGTGACTTTTCCGTGATAAGTGTGTTACTTGGGTGAATACATCGCGTCCATCGAGGCATGCAAGAAGGTCATCTTCGAGGACATTACCAGCTGTATTAGTTCCGTGGAGGTGGAGCGCCAATCAAGACTGGCTATGTCCAAGCACATTGATACGAGGATGCACTTCACAAAGGGCTTGGTGCAAAAAGGAATCGTCGTGCTGAAGTACTGCGCCACAGAGACATTGATTGGTTGCCGATGTTCTGACCAAGCCGGTCGGATGCGTGAAGCAGAAGCAGTTCGCGAAAGCGTTGGGCTTGACCGACGCGAACGTAACATCAATATCGAGGAGGAGTGTCGGTGGGGGCGATCTCTAGTAACACCACCATTACGACGTCGATCATGATTCGACAAAGTCGACGAACGAGAGAGAAAGCGTAAGTTTCGAACGGAAACAGACTTCTCCCTTCAGTTAGAACTGTACCGCGATCGAATAAAGTTGTATTCAAACCACGCTCTGTGTGTTGCGTAGTGCACTTTTGTCGGTTTTCCTGCTGGTCATCGGTTTTATTACATGAAACACCGAGCGTAACTGTATTGTTCGATAATTTTCGTGTTACGGACCCCAATAAGACCCCAAGAGTATCTGTACCATCAGACGGAGGTACTCATGCGCCTCTGTGCCAAGCTCTGTGCTTACAATACAAAACAATACAATAGTCCAAGTACATTGAACAACGTGTTCACTGAGCGCCGTACGGGGTGAACGATTTCACCAATACCTATGCCTACGTAAAACGATTTCTCCTGGTCACGGGCAAGAAACTCCTGAAGCAAAACATGTGCTGACAGGTCACCGTTTTGGTACCGAGCAGCCAAAGTTCACTCTGTAAAATACTGTATTTCTGACTCGATCATGAACCTTCATTCATGTTTTATGAATGGATGAAGCCACGGGGGAGTCGTCACCTGCTAAATTGTTACACCGAGCCGAGGGAAACAACACCTGCAAACGAATGCTTCGGATTGAGCATTATAGAGGGTGCTAGTGAGATGCCAAACGATGTTTTTGAAGCAATTTTCTTCTAAGTAATATGTCTGTTTGTCTGTGCCTGTATGCCTAGTGTTCAATATTGTATCATCCGTGTTCAATGGACAACACTTGGAATAAAACCTTCATATTACATTTTAGTAATGCTTGTGGATCTGAAAAACTGGACTCCAGAAAGTTCTTATGAGGTTCAATAGGACGTGAAGATACATAGCTTATTTCCTTGGTTACTCTCTGGTATGTACCGTGGACAAAAAGATTGCCTTTCTAATGCTAACGTACAGTATCGGACAATAAAAATGCACCAAAGCCATTTTTCCATACAAACTAGTAAACTTTGGATTGCAATATCTCAGTTATTTCTCAACCGAATGTTTTCATTTTTCTGTGACGAACTACAAAACATGTCAAGTCATAAAAACTATTGAAAATTTTCGGGGATGACTATTGATACAAAAGTTACAGATAGGTTGAATTTTGACAATAAAAATGCACCAAGACCAAAAAATTAATAGCGAAAAATGCTGAAGTCAAATCATGTTGGTCTCTTCAGCAAATTTATTCGTTATTGCATAAGAAACATATTTGCCGAAGACACCATAATGTTATGACGTAACCATTTTTTGTTATTAATTGTTTTATCTTGGTGCATTTTTATTGTCAAAATTCAACCTATCTGTAACTTTTGTATCAATAGTTATCCCCGAACTTTTTCAATAGTTTTTAAGAATTGACATGTTTTGTAGTTCGTCACAAAAAAATGAAAACAATCGGTTGAGAAATAACTGAGATATGGCAATCCAAAGTTGACTAGTTTGTATGGGAAAACGGCTTTGGTGCATTTTTATTGTCCGATACTGTACGTAGACCTTCCAGTCAATATCGAAGGCAGTTTCTGGATGACCTAAGCTAGTTCCGTATTGCATTCCACAGTTGTCCTTAAGTGTACTCTGCTATCCTAGCCTTTTGAGAAATTGTTGATTTACTTGTGGTACCGGTACCGACCTTCATCCCACATGGAGTTCAATATGACTTATGCGGAATTGAAGATCAATGTCATATTCCACGACCATTGGACTTATTTCTACAGCTCATTCTTGCAATACTCAACATTGATTAATGGTTACAGTGATGTTAGCGTGTTGAAAAACCCAGAAATTGACCCTTGTGTCGTACCATCACCGGTCGGAAGTCACATTTTTGCATAAAGTTCTTGGATGACCTTGAATATTAAAACTCTTAGAACCGCATCTCCAGACAAAATGCGTATCCAACACTATCAGAATCTCCTTCCCGTGACAGCAGTGCTGGCGCAGAGGTGAACTCATGAGTCTCTTGAGGCATATAAACAGCCCTTCTCAAGGTCCTTCCCATACTCGACAGCCGTAAGGACGTGGCCGGCGCGATATTTACTTCATAAAGTTTGGAAATCTGGAGGATGGGTATTGAGGACGTTAACTAACTCACAAAGTTATACGATCTCCTATGCCCAAGTTTTGTTCATGGAAGGTTTTTGAATGAATTTGAGTCTACTTAGAACCCGACTGGCTTTGGAATACAAAAAGTTCTGAAATTCTTGTTCTAGTTGTTAGCACAGACAAACAGACGTAACACCTTGAACGAAATCCATCGCCCAGTTTAAACTACCATCACGTGGTGGAACAGTTGCACGAAATACTGTCCCAACAAACATTATTGCTGTACAAGAGTTGGACAAACCTCTCTTAAGTGAACTTTAGCTTAAGAAACTGTTATTCAGCTAGTTCTGTTTCTTGGGGTGTTGTGCAATATCGTCAACAGAAGGCGCTAGTGTGAAACGTCAAACGCATAGAAAAACGATGCGCGCGCCTCTGGTTGTGAAAGCCATAACTATGAAAATTTAAAATGATCGTTAAAAGCGTGGTCGATGGAAATTTCACAAGTGTTACGTTGTTAGTCTCGAACTTTCAAATGCGCGATTTGATTTCTGTACTGCCCCGTTAAAAGAAAACTTCAGCATAATTCCACAATCTTCCCAGTAGCGAGAAACTTCTGTAAAAAAAAACAAACGGCAAAACGATAAACAAGACGATAAGACTATATAGGTGTGGTAACTATGGAAACAAGCCGCACTTGCTTGTATGTATTGAATTGAACTTTCTTCTCAACTTCTCATGTGTTTTGATGTGAAACAGCGCGCCTTCTACGAGATCCTTAAACATTAAGCTAACTAGAGTCAAGTTTTAATCCGGAATAAGTTCTGTACACACTAGATAGATACCTTGCGTCCGACTACCGACGCGACGGTTGATCCGCTGTCATAAATGGTTTGTTTTTGGCGCTTGTCACAGTAAGTAGTGCCTCCTTTGACAGTTTGAAATCTAAAACAGGCGGATTTATCGAAAGTTGTTTTCTGTTTTTGTTTTCGTCAGTGATAAAAGGCAATTTCCATTTAAAGTTTACCCCTTGTTTGTTTGTGTGTGTGTGAACTTAACTAAACTGACAGAGAAACTCACGCGCGTGTGTGCGTTAAGCCATTGTTACACTAGTTGTCAGATAAACAAAAGATCTATTTCTTCATGCGTTGTATTGACATATTTCTGATTCAGAACAACGGTTACAAAAAGCTTGTGTTCAGTGTACGCAGTGCCAACATCAACAGTTTCGCTGTGTTTGTTTACGTGTTGTTTTTGCGAGTAGTTTTTAGGCTGTTTTTGTTTGTTATTGTTTAAGTTTTTGGTGTGTTGTGTGCTTACTGTTTACTATCGATGCAATTTGCAATTTACTGAATTGTCGGTGTGTTGAATTACAATTGATTCTACTATTTCTTCTTATGTTTACAAAAGTCGTTATTGGTTGATACCTGTTGATGCGTTGTTCTGTCACTGTTCGGTTTCTGGTTATTGCCGTACTGTCCTCTCTGATGACACAATTGTTTCAATGTATTCGTTCAAATTGAAGCTGAAAACTTAAAATTGTGGGACTTTGAAAGCTGTTAGGGTTTTGAGGACATCTTCAGTTATCTACCGTATTGAGATTTCGTGGAAGGCCAAACGAAAATAGTAATGATGAGTCGTAGATATAGCTACGCCAAGATATTCAGAAGATACAGATTGGGTGAATGATCGTGTTGTGGATCAAAGGCCGGTGACAGGAAGAGTCTTCAAGCTGTCATACAATGTGCATCCAGAACATGGTGAATTACATCCCCCAACGAACCTGTGTTTAACACCTTAAGAGAGGATACCATAGTCGTAGGTAAGACTAATAGAAGTCACCCAAAAACTCCTGTACAGCTTTCAATCCCACTGTTGCACAACAAACTGATTGTCCAAACAATTGTTCTACGCGACCTGAGCGAACACAAACCCTATCCTTACGCCTAAACATTACCTAACGATACTCGTCTATAACACACACCAAAAAAGATCCCGGAATTGAGTCCCCGAAAAAACATTCACTACATCGGTCACCCCACTTCCTACACATTCTGTTCGCCGTCCTCGTCCTGTTCGTTCAACAGTAACGGACTGTGGTCCCCAATGGCAGCCCCGGTGCCCGATCCAGCACCACTTCCACTCGGAGGCAGCCCCGTCCCCGGGGTCGTCGGTGCCGACTTAGACATCCAGCTGCTGCACCGGTTTCGTCCGCGGCCCAGTAGACCTGCCGCAGCGGCACTGGCCATCGCCGAAGGACTCCGAAGTGACCGGAGGTGACCTGTCGAAAGTCCCGTACTGTTCTGATTCGATGCAATCGGAATGTACATGGCTTTGCGACCGCTGGAACTTCCCAGAGCACCCAAGGCCGATCCCTGCGAAGGCACCTTGGAGAAGAACTTCTTTTTGCTGATCAGCGAGGAAGGCCGTCTCAGGTGCGAAGTCGCGGGAGGAGCCGTGGTCGCACTGCTCGGATTGCTGATGGAGTTGTTGGAGGTGCCGACGCCGGCTCCCGTCGGCGGAAGTTGCGGGTTGATGATGATGATTCCTTCGCTGGTGCTGTTCGAAGCGCTGATGTTCTGCAGTTGCCGGATCTGCTCCAGCAGTTCACGGACCTCGAGCGTGGGGCTAGTTGCCCGTGGCGGTGAATCGGGAGTTCCTAGATTTGCCAGACTGGAGACGTTCGAACCGGTGTTGGAACCGATGTAGGAATTCCGAAGACCTTCGAACTTCTTCGCCAGCTCGATGTTGATCGGAGAGTCTTCGCTGTTTGCCGTGAAACCGGAGGAAGGCTGGTGGTGTGCGTGGAACTGCGCCTGCTTCTGTTGCTGCTGCAGGATTTGGCAGCAGGTTTCCAGACTTCGCCGCAGAGCGTTGAGGTCCTGGTATTCGCTCTCGGAGTTGGCGGGGATCGTAATGGAGATGCCACCGATCGAGCCGCACGAGCTGTAGATGTTGGCGTTGGTCAGACTGTTTCTATGCGTACTTGTGCTTTGGCTGGCAGCGTTGCCAGTTCCGTTGTTGTTGTTGTTTACGGTATTGGAGTGTTCGCTGGAAGCTTGCTGTTCCACGGCATCTAGGCTGCCCTCCAGGGAGCCGTTACGGCTCGATTGTAGCGTTGAGGCAGCGTGGTGCTGCGCATAGATCAGTCCTATGGGGTTGGAGCCGTCGCTGGCTACACTGTTGTTGTTATTGGTGCTGTTATGTACACTAAACCGGTAGTGATCGCTCTGCGATCCAGACATGGGCGCCGAGCTTCCGGATTGTTCACTCGCGTCGCCAGCACTCCGACCTTCTCCGCTACCACTACCTTGAATACTGTGGTTGTTGTTGTTGTGAAACTGGGCACTTTCCGATGACCGAAGCATCAATCCATGGCTACCCATGAATCCTCCGACCACGCCGTAGTAGTTGGAGTTCGGCACCGAATTCGGCCTGTGGCCGGAACCCATGCCCTCCAAGGTACACGCTTGCTGCGAGGCAGATCGGGGCATTCCCAGATAGTTGCGCGTCGTCATCGACAGGTCAGGACTGGCAGCCCTGGAGTAAGGCGGTGGAATCAACGTGTTCGCCTCGTTTGCCGTACAGATAAAACTAGAACTAAGGGAGTCTACTGTGCTGGTCCCGGATAGTGATCCCACCGGTCGAACGATGTAGTTCCGGAAGTACTGCACCATCAGGTAGTTGGCCCCACCGCCGTTCCCGCTCTTTCCGGTGTCTCCGGTGTAGCTGAACACCAGCGGATACAGGTCCGGTTTGGAGGTTACCTGCAAAAGAACAATACCATTAGAACACTTCTTCCCACTTCATACTTCATCCCCTCACCTCCGTGTAAGGCGGCGGTGCATGGATATGGAACGAGTTGCACCGGCTGTACTGGGGCGGGGCGTAGCACGAGCCCGCCGAGTCACCCTCCGACTGCGAGTGGTGCCCCGGCGAACCCCAGCCGCACAGCTGGCGGCGTTTCTTCCACAGGGAACAGGCGCACAGCAGGGCCAGCACGATGGCCAACACGAAGCACCAGAAGTACCAATGGTTGAACAGGAACAGATTCAGTACGTGGTCCGTGGCGGGCGTTGGCGTCCTCGGTGCGCTCGGAGGAGCATACAGGTAGCAGCAGCCCTGAGCGCAGCATTCCTTCGGCGGCAGGCAGCGATGGCCGCCTTCGCAGAACCGGGCAGCCACCTGGACGGAAGAGGGGCGAGACAAGGCAGTGATTAGAACTTGTAGCAAGTCGAGCTAGGCGAGGAAGGAAGGGCATAACAGACACAACTAATAATTATCGTTGCAACGGCTTTTTCGTGCAGGAGTAGATGGCTCAATCAAGGCCGCCCTACTGGTGCTGTAAACAAACGCTAGGATGAGCGGAGCAGAGTGCAGTAAAACATTTTGGTGCAGTCGCTGATGCCAACAGAGGCCAAGGTAGGTATTTATGCAAAGCGTGAACAAGCAAAACGGCAACCGGGTCGGGTGCTAGTGCTGCTGCTGCCAGCAGCAAAAGTCAGAGAGCAATCAAAGATGCTCTATGCGGAGGAAAGGACGATGCATGGGGCAGTAGACAGACAGAGAGTGGTGCAGTGCAGCGCAGTGTTGGAGTGCGGTGTGTGCCTTCATCATCATCCGATCCGAGTCAGGTGTTTGTGCGATGCGAAGAACAAACTGACAAAAGAGGTGCAATCGCCTGCCTACGACCTACGAGGAGGTAGACAGACATACATGTACAGTACAAAGTGCATATAGAATGGGTACTAATAATAATAACAAAGGTGGATAATCGTCTTTCTTGATGGGCTGACGAAGAAGGGGTGGCTGACTGAGAGCTTCCTTGATGATGGCGATGATGATGATTTCCGGCAAAGGTGGAGAGTTGTCGAGTGGATTATGCAAGGTCGAGAAGGTTTTTTGATGGGAAATGAGTTTCAAGGTCTTATCTTGCGAATGGCTTTGAAATGGGTATAATAATTTTATGAATGAGATATTTACGGTTAACAATCTGATGTTTTCTTGAATGGTGGTGATAGAAGAGGTACTCTGAGAACTTGAGAGGAGCTGTTTTAGTTTTCTTTTAATTCAGATCTATGGATTGAGATTTTTTTTAAATCTTTCCCAGAAGAATTTACATTGAAATCTTAGTATGAATTCGTGGAAGCATGGCATAAATAATGATGAGCGTTGTTTTCTATGGAAATCACAGATAAACGTTATTTTATAGGAAAACCTTAAACAATATTTGAAGGAAACGTGGAACAAATTCCTTAAGGCCTGGTGTAAACAATTTTACGACATTCTAACGAGTAGTTCGGAACGAGCCCTCCAAAAAATCGAAAAGAAACGCAAACCTCCTAAAAGAACCTAATCGTCATTTCTTGATTAGTTCTCTGAGAAAAAAAAACTTGAAGATATTCCTTGTGGAGTTTCTTAAGGAAGATACCCTTGATGACATTTTTCAAAAGATTTTCTTAGAAAATTTTGCATGAAATTTCTCCCAAGATTCCTTCAAAAAATATTAGTTTCTCGTCTAGAAATTTCTCAAAAGATTCCCTTTGAAAGCCTCCGACCCTCCGACGAATTAGGAGTGTTTTCTTTTGGAGCGGCTCTCAATTCTAGATTTTTTTCAGAAATTTGTAACAGGATTCCTCCAGATATTTCTTCAAGTAGTTTAATGAATAATCTACCATTGATTGCAGAAAAATTTCATCCTTAGTTTTTTTTTCTGAAAAAATTTAGAGATTTTTTTTTTAATTTTCACCAGCGATTCCCTATAACTTCTTCCAGCCAGCTTTCTTTTTCTTCTTCTTCTTCTACTTCTTTATGGCTCGACGTTTGCATTGGAACTTGCCCTGCCTCTTTTCAACTTAGTGTTCTTAGAGCACTTTCAGAGTTGTTAATTGAAGGGCTTCTTTGCCTGCCATTGCATGAATTTGTATATTGTGAGGCAAGTACAATGATACACTATGCCCAGGGAGTCGAGAAAATTTTCCCGACCAGAGCGGGAATCGAACCCGCCGTCTCCGGATTGGCGATCCATAGCCTTAACCATTAGGCTAACTGGAGACCCCAATATTGTGCATATGAAATTGTAACAATGACGGTAGCTATGGCAACTGCGGCCAGGCGGCGTTTGAAGGGATAACAAAGAGAGGTTGCAGAGGCGTTTCAGGGGGTCCCAACTTAGTGGGTTTCAGAGGGGGGCCAGAAGATGTTAAGGAAGTTTTAAGTGGTGTCAAGGGATTAAGGAGGTCTCAGAGGTGATTTCTAGACGAACATTTGAAAAGGGCCTATCTGCTTTGCGTTAAAAACATGTTTTTGTCTCTGTAGGGCCCATCTGCATCCACCCACGCACATCAACACCCTTATCAGAAAAAGTGTTTTTCAAGCTATCTGTTAAGGGTGTTGATGTGCGTGGGTGGATGCAGATGGGCCCTACAGAGACAAAAACATGTTTGTTTGTCATGGAGGTACATGGAGGTCTCATGACATTTCAGAGAATAAAGGGGGTACCAGGAGATCTCAGGGACATGCCAAGTGGTCTCAGGTACCCCCTTGAGGTCTCAGGGGTGCTTAATGTGGTCTCAAGGGGTTTCAGTGAGATTCCAGAGTATCTCTGGGGCATATTAGAGGGACCCACAGAGTTTAAAAGGGTTCAGTACATCCCAAGGGTTTCAGGAGATCCCAGCAAGTTTCAGGGGGCCTCAGGGATTTCGAGAGTTCCAGGGGGTCTCAGGAGCGTTCCAAAGTGTCTCAGCATCATTTTAGAGGGTGTCAGGTGCGTTCTTGGAGCTCTCTGGTTGATTCAGAGCGCCTCAGCGGCGGTTTAGGAGGTATGAGGTTTTCCAAAGGGATTTCATGGGGTCTAGGAGACTTCAAGAGTTCCACAGGTCTCAGGGGTGTTTCAAGGGTTTCCAAGGGGCCTTTGGTGCGCTTCAGGAAATCACAGCGATCGTGAGTCTCAAGGGTATTTGATGCGGTATCGTAAGCTTTCAGGAGGTCCCACGGGGTTTTGGGAGGCGTTCAAGGGAGTCTGATGGAGTTTTAAGGGCATTACATGGGTCTAAGGGGGAAATCAGGGGATGTTTTGAAGTGGTTCAAAGAGTATGACGGGGTTTCAGAAGGTGTCAGGGGCGTTTTATGAAGAAATTCTGGAATTTCCTCCATACATTTCCGTCGGTCTTGCCTGATTTCCTTCAGTGATATTTGCAATTGTCTTTTCGAACAAGCTTTTTTGAGGATTTTTCTACAGAAGTAATTTAAGGAATATTGCCACGACTACTCATTTCTACTCAACCAAAAATGTCGGTAACAAAGTTCCTGAAACCTTCTGCAGTCCTTTGAAATACATGAAACGTTCTAAAAAGGCTCTCGATACCCCCATAAATACTCTTGAACCCCCCTAAAGCATTCCTTAACTGTCCCTAGAACCTCTTGAAGCACCCCTGAAATATCTTGGAACGCCCCTGAAAGCTCCATAACCCTATAGAAACGTTCCTGATTCCCCTTTCAATGCTCTTTAAAGGCTCCTGAGACTTCCCTCCCTGAATCCTCCTTAAACTTCCAGAAACGTCCTTCAAACCCCCGTAATACCATTTAAATGTTCTTGAATTCCTCGTAAACTCATTGAAACGCCCTAAGAAGTCTCCTGAAATCTCCTGAAACATCTCTGAAGCCCCTTGGAACCTTGTTGTTTTGGGTACTCTGGGAACTACCTTGAAACCGATGGAGCCAAATTGACCATAACTCAGGGAAGAAAAAAAATGTGCATTCTAAAAATTTCAGCAATCAAAGCTTATAAAATTACCTTCTCAAAAATATTTTTTGAAAATTTTCCGCGAGTTCGGACATAGTTTTTCCGGCTTTTCTTTTCAAATTTTCTCAGCGGTGGAAAAATATCCATTTCATATTTTTTGTTATATTCCTGAGAAAATTTGCTTTCATTTTCATTAAAAAAAAACTTTGTTTTTACGATGCTTCGTTCTTGAGTTATGATTTTTCAAAGTAAGTAGTGTCCGGGGAAAACAAAAAAAAATCCTCCTGGGTTTTCCAGAAAAATAGGCGACTTTGAATTTCTCTCAATTTTTTTTTTGTTCATATATCCATGAGCTCTGCCTGTAGAAAAAGTTTCATGATAATCTGAGACCCTTCGGCCCAATCTGAACGATGATAAAATAAAACATATAACATAGATCCGCGATAGATATAACTCTCAGTGTATTTTTTTTTTTCATAAAATCCTTTAAATATCCTGAAACATTTTCGAAGACGTCATTTCAATTCAAAAAATGTTTTCAAAACACAAATTTTGGAAGAATAAAATTATCATCATCTGGCAAATATGTAAGGAAAACAAAAATCCCATACTAAAAGTAAACTACGGCCTGGCTCCAACGAGAATTACCAACTTCAATAAAATCTCCTTTAACCTTAGTAAGGTCTTGGGGTCTTTTTTTACCTTTTCCGAATTTCAATTCGCTATAGCTTTTGTTTCGAAAGGCCTATAAATCTGAAATTTTCAGACAATTATTTTTTTGTGGAAAACTATCGTTTCCATTCATCCAAAACATTGGACGACCCCTAGGGGAGCTCCCATAAAAAAAGTTACAAATAAGACCCTGGGGTCATTTTTGACCCCAAACTTTGAACGGCTCTCAAAAATCAGTGGCTGGGCCGATTTTAATTTTCTTTGGCCCAAATGAAAGCCACACATGTCTAGTTTTCAAAACCCCCGGAGAGTTCCGGATTTGGTCACTGTGGCCACCGGGAACCTGCTTCAACTGAAAAATGCCGCTTTAGAGACCGCAACCGAACAAGTAATCAGGACCGTTCAAGAATCGTTGGAAAGGTATTCACGTGGACTTTGATTAAAGACATTAATATTGACTAATTCTTAAGAACCGGTTCCGGAAATCCGGAACATCCGGAAAGTAATGTTTTTCACGATAATGTGCTAGAAAGCACATTCATATTATTTGCAGGATAGAAGTTTTTGCATCAAACTTTTTTAGGCCATAATACAATCTGTCGAGAACTATTTCTGTATGTTTCTGGTTATGTCCCGTCCTTCTGGAACCGGTTCCAGAGATCCCACAAGATGGCCAACGAGATGACTGTAATGAAATTGAACGGTTTTCCGCGCCAAACACATCTGCGTTGGTTAACTCATGATGAAATCTCAATAATTTTACATGCTCCATATTTATGTGATATGTAAAAATATTGTTGGACATTGTGGTCTTATGTGGCCACCGGAGTGACCACCGGAGAAACCCGTATTGAGGAACTTCCATGTTTTTGCAACAAAGATAGGCATTCGACGGCTCTAACTTCATGATTTTTCATGGCCATGTAACTTCTGGCATTGAATAGAAGAATTGACGATTCTGGTCTGTTTTGGCCACCGGAGTGACCACCGGAGAAATCCGTATTGAGGGAGTTTCATGTTTTTGCAGCAAAGATAGGCATTCGACGGTTCTAACTTCAAGAGTTTTCATGGCCATGTAGGTTCTGGCATTGAAAAGAAGAATTGACCATTCTGGTCTGTTTTGGCCACCGGAGTGACCACCGGAGAAACCCGTGTTGAGGGAGTTTCATGTTTTTGCAACAAAGGTAGGCATTCGACGGCTCTAACTTCATGTTTTTTCATGGCCATAAGGCTTCTGGCACTGAAAAGAAGAATTGACCACAATAGTCTGTTTTGGCCACCGGAGTGACCACCGGAGAAACCCGTATTGAGGGACTTCCATGTTTTTGCAACAAAGATAGGCATTCGACGGTTCTAACTTCAAGAGTTTTCATGGCCATGTAGGTTCTGGCATTGAAAAGAAGAATTGACCATTCTGGTCTGTTTTGGCCACCGGAGTGACCACCGGAGAAACCCGTATTGAGGGAGTTTCATGTTTTTGCAACAAAGGTAGGCATTCGACGGCTCTAATTTCATGTTTTTTCATGGCCATGTGGCTTCTGGCACTGAAAAGAATAATTGACCATTCTGGTCTGTTTTGGCCACCGGAGTGACCACCGGAGAAACCCGTATTAAGGGACTTCCATGTTTTTGCAACAAAGATAGGCATTCGACGGCTCTAACTTCATGATTTTTCATGGCCATGTGGCTTCTGGCATTGAAAAGAAGAATTGACCACAATAGTCTGTTTTGGCCACCGGAGTGACCACCGGAGAAACCCTTATTGAGGGAGTTTCATGTTTTTGCAACAAAGATAGGCATTCGAAGGCTCTAACTTCATGATTTTTCATGGACATGTTGCTTCTGGTATTAAATAGAACAATTGAATATTCTGGTTCGCTTTCGCCACCGGAGTGACCACCGGTGAAATTCGTATTGAGGGAGTTTCATGTTTTTGCAACAAATATAGGCATTCGACTCCTCTAATTTCATGATTTTTCATGGCCATGTGGCTTCTGGCATTAAAAAGAAGAATTGACCATTCTGGTCCGTTTTGGCACTGGCTCGGTCCACGGCAACGGCGACGATGACGACGACGACGAAGTGATGATGAAGAATAAATTAACGGCAGTTTGGTTTGGGGGAGAACACGCCAAGTAGTTGGAACGAAACGAGGATAATGATCGAGCATATGATGATGAGGATCAACAACGGGGCGCAAGATATTTTTAGGGGTTACCAATCGTGATGTTGTCAGAGGCGTAGCTGGATGTTCATCATACGTTATTTATTTATCGGCCCAAATATTGTGTATACGACAGTTGTGGAAATTTTACTATACTGTTTGTTGCCGCTGGCCACACTGCTACACGCCAATCAGATGTGCTGTGTCAGTTAATCTGTAGAAACGATATAACCGCGGGACAACAGATTTTGACATACAGATGAAGAGGGAGAAGAGGAGAAAACTAACGCGACCATGAGATAGCGAATCATGGGCAGAAAGTGCTCGTATTATTACTAATTTGTTAAAGCCTAATAATTTGATAAAATATTCCTAATCAGTTGAAATAATCCATTGGCAAGCAGTGAGTAACAAATCTACAGAATATCTATAGTTTCAAGGCTAATTAATGAATTGTTTACAGTTATCTAATTGAATATAAGATCGTGTACAGAACATGATCTGTGAAGTACAGAACAGAAAGTTGTAACTCATCAAAAGTGAGGTTAAAACATAAATATCTTAAATTCTATCGGAATCATCATTTAATCATTATTTACAGTTAAATTAGATTAGCCTAATTGTTTGTTGCGTCGGGAACACGAGAATGAAATTTTCCTAAGCAAAACACCGAACGTGTAAGTTATTATTAAGATATATTATAATATGCTAAATGATGAATATATTTACATGTTTGCAGTTTAAAGCTGCATAACACCAGTACAACATTTGTGTGTATGATATGTGCTGCTGACAACCCGGTGCCGACAGGCGTTCTCAACTTGTTCTCCGCCAACAAACTGAAAGCTTTATTGAATTAAGGCTCTGATTCATTTGACGGACTTTGTGGTTTAATGTTTAATGTTCCTGATTGCTCCTGGGCACTGGGTTTTATCCCTGGCCCTTGCCAGTCTCTTTCAACGTATTTTATAACTTTGTATATACAGTCGAGACTCTTATAAGATCACAGGTTGGGGGGCGCAATAGGAATCCGCTTAATAGGAGACTAAGAGCTCGACTATCTAATCCCACCCGAAGGGGGTTTGGATTGTGAAAAGAAGATAACCATGTGCGATTGTGGAATCGAGTTCAGTTCTAGGCCTGCTGGCGACGGAGATAGTCGAGTGACTCCGTAGCTTGAAGGAATAGAAGCGCCCGTCTAGCGAATTGGGAGTCGTGAGTTCGAGTCTCACCGGAGTACGTGGATTTCTTTTCATAATTTCAAATCTCAATTTGTTCATCGAGCACATGTTCTGTTGTGCACATGGATGTCAAAGCATTTTCAACAGTGCATATCAGGTTGTCAAGCAATCGTTACGATATGCGACAGCTCAAGACCCTGATAATTTGGAAGGATAGTGTCTTCGGGAAAGTGTTTGGGTACGCCAATAACTTACTGACGATGAGTTGCGAAGTTCAAAATTCCTCCACTGGGCGGCGCTAGTGAATATGCAAATTTTAGAAATTTCATAGCTCAGAATCCTGATAACTTACGAAGTTGGTGTCTTCAGCAAAGTTGATCAGTATGACATAAACTTACATAAAAATAAACACTTGTTTCGCAATTCTGCCACTAGGCGGCGCTAGTGAACATGAAAATTTTAGAAAACTTATAGCTCAGAATCCTGATAACTTAGAAAGTTGATGTCTTCGGCAAAGTTGAGCAGTATGACATAAACTTACATAAAAATAAACACATGTTTCAAAATTCTGCCACTAGGTGGCGTTTACCGGTTTTTTTCGTCTTTTTCCGACTTTTTTGGAGTTTTTCGGCTTGGCAAAACTAGTGTCGCTCCCCCCGATGACTTATTAAGTTGGTGTCTTTGGAAAAGTTAATCAGTATGACATAAACTTTCATAACAATAAACACTTGTTTCGCAATTCTGCCACTAGGCGAAGCTAGTGACCATGCAAATTTTAGAAATCTCATAGCTCAGAATCCTGATAACTTAGAAAGTTGGTGTCTTCGGCAAAGTTGATCAGTATGATATAAGCTTACATAAAAATAAACACTTGTTTCGCAATTCTGCCACTAGGCGGCGCTAGTGAACATGCAAATTTTAGAAAACTCATAGCTCAGAATCCTGATAACTTATAAAGATGGTGTCTTCGGCAAAGTTGATCAGTATTACATAAACTAACATAAAAATAAACACTTGTTTCATAATTCTGCCACTAGGCGGCCTTTACCGGTTTGTTTCGACTTTTTTTTGAAGTTTTTCGGCTCAGCAAAACTAGTGTCGCTCCCCCTGATAACTAAGAAGGTTGGTGTCTTCAGCAAAATTGACCAGTATGACATAGACTTACATAAAAGGGAAACCTTGTTTCGCAATTCTGCCATTAGGTGGCGCTAGTGAGCTTGCAAATTTTAGAAATTGTATAGCTCAGAATCCTAATAACTTAGGAAGATGGTGTCTTCGGCAAAGTTGATCAGTATGACATAGACTTGCACAAAACGGGACACTTGTGTCAGAATTCTGCCTCTACGTGGCACCAGTAAACACGCAAATTTTAAAATATAGCTCATAGCTCAGAATTCTGCAAACTTGGAGAGACTGTATTCTTCATTGATGAGATACTTGGTTTGAAATTATGCCCCTGGGTAGCATGCACATTTTATTAATTGTATACCTTGATGTCAGTCGGACTCGAAAGGAATCCTCCGTGGAACTTTTAAGTGTATGCCAGTTGAAACTACTAGACGAATTAATTTAATTAAAAAATTAAAGAATTGCGAAATGTTCATAAAACTCAATAAATGGATAATATTTGTGACTGAATTCCTCGATTACAGAACTTGATAATTCCCTAATTCAAGTGAAACATTGTTTGTCTTCCTCAAGAAAGCCCTTCTCCTACCAACTAAGACAACTTTTTATTCTGAAAAAGCTGACTTCACGTAAGTATAAGAAAATAGAGCCAGCAAGAAAGGAGAAAGCATATCAAGTACTAACAAATAATGTGGACATATCTAAAAAGATAATGAAAAGAAACGATGTGATTTTCAAGAACAGTGAACATAGACGACTAAAACGTTAAGTGGTGTTAACCAAAATATACGATGAATGGTTTGTTTGTGAACCGAAGTAAAACTATCCTCAATTCTCGAATTAACTATATTACCATTGACAGTGCAGTATCAGACTACAAGAATCGCAGTATATTTTAACATGAATTGCCTCTACTACAGAATAACCTTGTTGAACAATAAGAATAACAACTGAGCATAAAGATAATATGTCGCGTGTCGAAGCATGAAAATTGAGCCGTCGAAAGACTGCTTCTGGTGATAAATCTAGATAATATGAGCGTTTAAAAATAAACATAGGAGTTCCCTAGTATGTGTTTCTCCGGGTGGTCACTCCGATGGCCAAAGCAGACCAGAATAGTCAAAATAGTACACAATCATGAAGTTGTAGCCGTCGAATGCCCATCTTTGTTGCAAAAACATGGAAGTCCCTCAATGCGATTTTTTCCGGTGGTCACTCCGGTGGCCGAAACGGACCAGAATGGTCAATTCTTCTTTTTAATGCCAGAAGCCACATGACCATGAAAAATCATGAAGTTAGAGCCGTCGAATGCCTATCTTTGTTGCAAAAACATGGAAGTCCCTTAATACGGGTTTCTCCGGTGGTCACTCCGGTGGCCAAAACAGACCAGAATGGTCAATTCTTCTTTTCAGTGCCAGAAGCCACATGGCCATGAAAAAACATGAAATTAGAGCCGTCGAATGCCTACCTTTGTTGCAAAAACATGAAACTCCCTCAACACGGGTTTCTCCGGTGGTCACTCCGGTGGCCAAAACAGACCAGAATGGTCAATTCTTCTTTTCAATGCCAGAACCTACATGGCCATGAAAACTCTTGAAGTTAGAACCGTCGAATGCCTATCTTTGTTGCAAAAACATGAAACTCCCTCAATACGGATTTCTCCGGTGGTCACTCCGGTGGCCAAAACAGACCAGAATCGTCAATTCTTCTATTTAATGCCAGAAGCCACATGGCCATGAAAAATCATGAAGTTAGAGCCGTCGAATGCCTATCTTTGTTGCAAAAACATGGAAGTTCCTCAATACGGGTTTCTCCGGTGGTCACTCCGGTGGCCACATAAGACCACAATGTCCAACAATATTTTTACATATCACATAAATATGGAGCATGTAAAATTATTGAGATTTCATCATGAGTTAACCAACGCAGATGTGTTTGGCGCGGAAAACCGTTCAATTTCATTACAGTCATCTCGTTGGCCATCTTGTGGGATCTCTGGAACCGGTTCCAGAAGGACGGGACATAACCAGAAACATACAGAAATAGTTCTCGACAGATTGTATTATGGCCTAAAAAAGTTTGATGCAAAAACTTCTATCCTGCAAATAATATGAATGTGCTTTCTAGCACATTATCGTGAAAAACATTACTTTCCGGATGTTCCGGATTTCCGGAACCGGTTCTTAAGAATTAGTCAATATTAATGTCTTTAATCAAAGTCCACGTGAATACCTTTCCAACGATTCTTGAACGGTCCTGATTACTAAAGCGGTCTCTAAAGCGGCATTTTTCAGTTGAAGCAGGTTCCCGGTGGCCACAGTGACCAAATCCGGAACTCTCCGGGGGTTTTGAAAACTAGACATGTGTGGCTTTCATTTGGGCCAAAGAAAATTAAAATCGGCCCAGCCACTGATTTTTGAGAGCCGTTCAAAGTTTGGGGTCAAAAATGACCCCAGGGTCTTATTTGTAACTTTTTTTTAGGGACTAAGGAAGGTTAATGCAGGTTATTATTATATAGAGGGAGAAATATTCAGATCCAGTATTGCGCAAAAGAAGATGTAATAATTGACACATTCTACCTTGACGTTACATCGTTTTGACGCCTTTTCTGTCACATTGTCCACTATAACTCGTAAAATTGATCGTAAACCCTCAAATATTTTTGCATATTCGGATTCCTTGTAAAATTTCCAATGAGTTTAATTCCCATTTTTAACATACTTTTCCAATGAAAACTAACTGTTTAACAGATTAAACTCATTGGAAATTTTACAAGGAATCCGAATATGCAAAAATATTTGAGGGTTGCATATTAAAAATAGACCAATTTACTAAAAACTCGTGAAAAAATAAAAGCGCTATAACTTTTTCTTTTATGAAAAATTTCAAGTCAAGTCAAATGTTTTCCAGAGTTCATTATATAGGTCATGAATGTTCAAAATTTCATTTCAATCAGTTCATTGAATCCGGAGATATAACAGCTCAAAGTTGGCTATCGGATAATTTTACCTTTTTCAAGAATATTTATAACTTTGTGAAGAATGGCCCGATCTTTTCCAAATTTGGACCACTGATGCACAACTAGTTGATGGACTTTAAGTAAGAATTTGAGAATATTTTATGCATTTTTCGAAAAGTTACAGCTAGTTGAACATTTTTTGACATGTGAAAATTTTGCCTGTCCCGATCATTTTGTCTATCCCCTGTTTATAGAAAAGAACGAAGAGAGATTGCAGGGGCATTTCAAGGGGATTCAGGAGGAACCGGGAGATCTCAGGGGCGCTTCAGGGAGTTTCGGAACCGATTCAGGAGGTTTCAGGTGATACCAGGAGATCCCAAGTGTGTTTCAAGAGGTCCAAAAAGTTTTCAGGGGGTACTAAGTGGTCCAGGGACCTTTAAGGAGGTCCATGAGGTCTTGAGAGCGCTTCAAGGGGTGTCCGGAGTGCTTCAGGGTGGTTGCGGGAGTCTCAAAGGCATTTCAGAGAAACTCATGGGGTTTCAAAGAGGTGGGTCTCAGTGCGTACCAGGAGGTCTCAAGGCGTTTCAGAAAACGCAGGTAGTTTCAGGGGGAATATCTGAAGGTCTCAGGTGCGTTTCAGGAGCTCTCAGGGGGTTCTAGAAGGTATCAGAGTTTTCAAGGCATTTCCAGTGTGTCTCTAGGGCGCTTCAGGGGGTCTTCAGAGATTTCCATAAAACTTCAGGGGGTCTCATGAGCACTTTAGGAGGACTCAAGGGCGTTACAGGAAGACTCGGATGTGTTTTAGAGGGCCCCAGGTGGTTTAAAAGGATTTCATGGGACCTCATGGGTCTTTTTGGTGTTTCAGAGATTTTTGAGGGCAACCTGGGTGTTTCAGAGGGTACAGAGAGGTCAAAGGGACATTTTAAAAGGGCACAGGGTAATCCAGGGGGTCTGAGGTGTTCCAGGGGGGCTCTGGGGCGCTTCGAAGTGTAGATCTCAGGGGAGTACCAGGAGATCTCAGGGTGTTCTAGGGGGTCTCTGGGGCGCTTCAAGGGGTTTCATTGGCGCCCCAGAAAGTCTCAGGGGCACTTTAGGGGATTTCATTGTCGTTTCCTTCGGGGTTTCAGGGCGTTTTCAGAGGCGTTCAAGAAGGTCTGACTCAGTTTCAGGAGACGTTCATGAAACCTCCTTGAAACTCCCCTGAAACCTTTTTCTGAACTCTCTGGAAACTACCTGGACACTTGGCCCAGAAGCAAACCCGTTCTCGTTTCCTAAGTTTCCTCATTGAAGTACAGACTCAATTAATTGTCATAATGACTTTTTTTATGCCCAGGTTCCTGTGTAATCTCTATGAGCAACTGTACGAAACGACTTGAGTATTGATATCGATATTGATATGGTTATTCACATGTTAGGATGCCACATCCCGTCTAACTATTATTCATAAATTCGGCTCGTAAAGTTTCCGAAAGTCATTGTCTGTCTGTCTGTCTGTCTGTCTGTCTGTCTGTCTGTCTGTCTGTCTGTCTGTCTGTCTGTCTGTCTGTCTGTCTGTCTGTCTGTCTGTCTGTCTGTCTGTCTGTCTGTCTGTCTGTCTGTCTGTCTGTCTGTCTGTCTGTCTGTCTGTCTGTCTGTCTGTCTGTCTGTCTGTCTGTCTGTCTGTCTGTCTGTCTGTCTGTCTGTCTGTCTGTCTGTCTGTCTGTCTGTCTGTCTGTCTGTCTGTCTGTCTGTCTGTCTGTCTGTCTGTCTGTCTGTCTGTCTGTCTGTCTGTCTGTCTGTCTGTCTGTCTGTCTGTCTGTCTGTCTGTCTGTCTGTCTGTCTGTCTGTCTGTCTGTCTGTCTGTCTGTCTGTCTGTCTGTCTGTCTGTCTGTCTGTCTGTCTGTCTGTCTGTCTGTCTGTCTGTCTGTCTGTCTGTCTGTCTGTCTGTCTGTCTGTCTGTCTGTCTGTCTGTCTGTCTGTCTGTCTGTCTGTCTGTCTGTCTGTCTGTCTGTCTGTCTGTCTGTCTGTCTGTCTGTCTGTCTGTCTGTCTGTCTGTCTGTCTGTCTGTCTGTCTGTCTGTCTGTCTGTCTGTCTGTCTGTCTGTCTGTCTGTCTGTCTGTCTGTCTGTCTGTCTGTCTGTCTGTCTGTCTGTCTGTCTGTCTGTCTGTCTGTCTGTCTGTCTGTCTGTCTGTCTGTCTGTCTGTCTGTCTGTCTGTCTGTCTGTCTGTCTGTCTGTCTGTCTGTCTGTCTGTCTGTCTGTCTGTCTGTCTGTCTGTCTGTCTGTCTGTCTGTCTGTCTGTCTGTCTGTCTGTCTGTCTGTCTGTCTGTCTGTCTGTCTGTCTGTCTGTCTGTCTGTCTGTCTGTCTGTCTGTCTGTCTGTCTGTCTGTCTGTCTGTCTGTCTGTCTGTCTGTCTGTCTGTCTGTCTGTCTGTCTGTCTGTCTGTCTGTCTGTCTGTCTGTCTGTCTGTCTGTCTGTCTGTCTGTCTGTCTGTCTGTCTGTCTGTCTGTCTGTCTGTCTGTCTGTCTGTCTGTCTGTCTGTCTGTCTGTCTGTCTGTCTGTCTGTCTGTCTGTCTGTCTGTCTGTCTGTCTGTCTGTCTGTCTGTCTGTCTGTCTGTCTGTCTGTCTGTCTGTCTGTCTGTCTGTCTGTCTGTCTGTCTGTCTGTCTGTCTGTCTGTCTGTCTGTCTGTCTGTCTGTCTGTCTGTCTGTCTGTCTGTCTGTCTGTCTGTCTGTCTGTCTGTCTGTCTGTCTGTCTGTCTGTCTGTCTGTCTGTCTGTCTGTCTGTCTGTCTGTCTGTCTGTCTGTCTGTCTGTCTGTCTGTCTGTCTGTCTGTCTGTCTGTCTGTCTGTCTGTCTGTCTGTCTGTCTGTCTGTCTGTCTGTCTGTCTGTCTGTCTGTCTGTCTGTCTGTCTGTCTGTCTGTCTGTCTGTCTGTCTGTCTGTCTGTCTGTCTGTCTGTCTGTCTGTCTGTCTGTCTGTCTGTCTGTCTGTCTGTCTGTCTGTCTGTCTGTCTGTCTGTCTGTCTGTCTGTCTGTCTGTCTGTCTGTCTGTCTGTCTGTCTGTCTGTCTGTCTGTCTGTCTGTCTGTCTGTCTGTCTGTCTGTCTGTCTGTCTGTCTGTCTGTCTGTCTGTCTGTCTGTCTGTCTGTCTGTCTGTCTGTCTGTCTGTCTGTCTGTCTGTCTGTCTGTCTGTCTGTCTGTCTGTCTGTCTGTCTGTCTGTCTGTCTGTCTGTCTGTCTGTCTGTCTGTCTGTCTGTCTGTCTGTCTGTCTGTCTGTCTGTCTGTCTGTCTGTCTGTCTGTCTGTCTGTCTGTCTGTCTGTCTGTCTGTCTGTCTGTCTGTCTGTCTGTCTGTCTGTCTGTCTGATCCTTATGTATTTGGAAACCACTGAACCGATCGGCGTGAAATATTGTATGTGGGTAGTATTTTGGTTCTTTGCTTGGTGTGAGACCTCTCCGGTCTCTGGAACGGGGGGCTCCCGTACAGATAACGTCCCAACGGAGCTGTATGTCAAAAAACACGGTAGGTAGGCAATACGACGTTTGCCGGGACAGCTAGTTTCATACAAAATCTAATCTGTATATGGCATCCATGGGCTGGGTAGATGGTAAGGTTATGGCAAACGGTAGAATGGAAGACAGTGTCGAGGGTATGGTAAAGGGCTAGTGTAGGCAGAAGGTATGGTATAGGATGGGGTGAAGGGTAGGCCAGATGGTAGGGTTGAGGGTTAGGATAGAGGACAGAGAGGACGGTAAGGTAGAGGGTAGAGAGTTGAGTGAAGAAATGATATGAGATTAGATGTGATAAGATTTCCTCGAGATACCTCCAGAAATTCTTTCCGGGATCTCTTCATGGATTTTTGCTGGAATTGATTAAAAAAAATCCTGAAATATTTTTTTTAGTTATTCTATTCGGCATCCCTTCAGGGATTCATGCTTGAATCCCTTCAAAGATTCCTTCTGGAAAAGGAATGTGCAAGAATACAGAATTCTGCCGATATTCCTTCAGTTTATTCTAGATTGTTGAGGTATATGTGCCCGAATTTCTAATTCAAAAATTTTTCTACATTTTTTCTCGGGGATTTCTTAAATGATTCCTCCTGGGATTTATTCTATGGTTCTTTTAGGGATTCCAGCTCAGCTTCCAGCGAAAATTCCTGCAATGACTCCCAAAGAATTTAGTCAGGAAATCTTCACGATATTCATTCAGGAATTTCTGCAGATATTGCATTTGCATTTGCAGATATAGATTTTCAAGTGCTCTAGGTGGCAGTCCTTCAGGGATTACTGCTGGAATTACTTCACATATTCCTTCTGGTATTCTTTCAAAGATTTCGCCGATAGGAATTCAAAGAACCCAAGTGTGATTTTTTCAGGTATATCTATCGGGATTTCTGCCGGTATTCCTTGAAAGATTCTTCCTGAGAGTTTTTCAAGGATTCCTCCCGGGATTTCTTCTGTAATATGCCGCCCAGAATTCCTTTAGGAATTCTTCCCGGGATTTCTTCAAGGATTTCTGCTGGAATTCCTTCAAATACACTTTCCGGGATTTTCTAAAGAATTCTCTTAGGGAGCTGCTAGGATTGCTTCAGGGATTCCTCTTCAAAGATTCCTTCAGGGAATTTTGCGGAATTATTTTGGGTATTCGTGCCAGGATTCCTCCTGGGGTTCTTCAAAGATTTTTCCTCGAGGGATTTTTCCTATGATTTCTGCAGGAATTCCTTCAATTATTCTTTCAGGGAGTCCTGCCGATATTCCAGCCGGGACCGCAACCGTGATTTATTTAAAGATCCCATCAAGGATTCTGAACGATTTCTATAGGGAAACTTCCTTTAGCCGTGCGTTAGAGCTAATGAGATTGAGAGAGTAAGAGAAAAATAGAGAACAGAGAGAAATATGCTTTTTAATTCACTTAGTAAACCGTGATGTCATTTGACAGTCATTTTCTTATTCTTCTTGAGTAATTATCTACACACTATTCACTTATTATAAATACATTGGATGTGAACGGATCAGAATACAACGATAGTATAAAAGCTAACATAGAGCTTGAAAAAAATATCAGATGTTGAGAACCCACATTGTTTGTGCGTTTGTGCCCACCAACTCCAAGCGAGAGCGATTTTTTTTTATGAAGCCGTGGATTAAAATCCCACAAGAACGCGATTTTTTAAACAAATTGCATCTCTCAATTTGACAATACGCGATATTCTGTGCCTTCTAATTAGATTTTTTTTCGGTAAGCAGTTCGATACTCTGAATTCCCTCTTGACTGCAACACTGGAGAATGCTATCCGAAACACTCAGTAGAGAACCGTTTTCAGGTATACAAAAAACTCAAATCACTCTCATCCAAGTATGGTGAACCGATTAGGTCAAAAAATGACATTGAATGACGTGGAAATTAAATCCGTGACAATGGATGTGACATGCGGTTCGATTTGATCATGATTGGCTTTGAACTGGAATGCATTGATGGCATGGATATGAGAGCTGTGAATCCCGAATCACGTCCCCAACCCTCAATGGGGGTAATAAATTGGGGGTTTTGATTGACAGGACGAAAAAAGAAAGACAAACTAAATTAAAGTGCATAATAAATCAATCCGGTGGAGGTGTGTGTTGGGTGTCAGACTTGAACCGGGTGGCACTGTTGCAAAAAGGAAAACAATAAATCAAAACCGTGTAGAAAACTAATTTCCAATTTGTCTATTTACGACTGAATCTTTTCTGTGCATTTGCTGATTAATTTTGACCGCTTTTCGATGTTCCGCCGCCGGAGAACAAAGCTAAACTTTTTCCTGAACTCTTTTTGCCTGCTCTCTGCTGTTGTTGTGCGATTTGTTTTAATCTGCAGCTCTAGATCGCGAACTTTTTCTTCGCTCTCTTCTATTATACACATTAGCGTGGGACACGAAAAAACATTTTACTCCTGTACACTTTTTGAGTTCCATTTTGGCACCATATCAACTGTGCAAAATTTCAGCTCGATCGGAGAAAGTATATTTTAGCGCCAGCCGTTTTAAGTTTTCATACGATTTACTATGGGGAAAATCGCTTTTTCAAAGAAAAATCGCCACAGGTTGCCCCTTAACCCCTAAAAATATATCGATGAATGATTTCTGTTGGAAATTTTACGAGGAACAAACGCCCTGAAGACCGTAAAGCAATCTAAGGTATGTGGAAAAAGTTATTGACTGAAAACCGAATGGCATGCCAACGCTGTTTAACATGTAAGGAATAACAATAAATAATAAAATCTCGTCATTTTATCGATCGGGTAAGGCTTAATAACTTTTTCCACGAATGTCGCATCGCTTTGCGGTCTTCGGAGGTCTGATTCCTCGTGAAGTTATCTACAGAAATCATTCAACGATTTGTTTTTAGGGATCAATGGGTGACCTCAAGCGATTTTTCTTTGAAGAAGTAAATTTCCCCCATAGTAAATCGTATGAAAAACTAAGAATGGCGGGCGCTAAAATATAGTTTCTGCGATCGACCTGAAATTTTGCACAGTCGATATGGGACCAAAATGGAACTCAAAAAGTATACAGGAGTTGGAGTTTTTCCATTTTTTATATTTTCCCATATAAACCGTGTACCAGGCTAATACACATACACAGCACATCGCCGAATCGCGTCCTTGGATCCTTTATTCGGTCGCTTCCGCTATTTAACCATTACTTCCGTAGCGTTTTTCCTTTGCTTGCGTTTTTTTTTTGTTTCGTTGTTCTCCATTTATAGTGTGACTTTATGCAACGAACGGTTCACATGTTTCTCGTTGTCCCGAAGTTGGGGTCACACTTTCACACAGACACACACACGACGGCGACGGATGGCGGCCACCACACCACACACTACTGATTGTGACGGTTTGTTCTGACTGTGACTTCATAGCCCAAGGTTCGACTCGTCCGTCTCTTCGGCACCACCGCGCGTCACCACTGAACCACTGAATTCTGAACGGCGACACACTGCGAAACTCGTCGCCATTCGATTATCCTTGCTGTTGGCGAGAGCTGATAGGTAACCCCTCTTCCTTCGTCTCTCCCAGTAGTCTAAAGCACTTTATTGTCCTTTGTACAATTTTCCCTCGTGGGGGGAAACCCGCGGGATTAGGTTTTCACATGTCAACCCCTCCCATGACAGACGGCGACATTGAGCTCATTGATTCGCGATTTCGTCCCCCATTATTTATTGGGGGAGAATGACGTCTGTTTGTGTTAAGGTTTCTGTAATGGTTTGGATCGGGAGATGGCGATGGTGGATGAACGGATAAAGAATCAAGTTACAACACAATTACGGAATGTCTAGTATTTCATAGTGAAAGATGGATGTTTAGAGGCAGAACAAAAAAGATAAATTCATTACTCTGTGTTGCCAGAAATGCTGTTAAATTCGTCTTTGGACATGCAAGAGTCCTTAAAGTTTTCGAGAATAACTCATTGGCGTATCTAGGATTTTTTCCCAGGGGGTGCCTAGAGGGTGCCAGTTTCAGTGACTTCTAGGTTATTTTGCTGTTTTTGTAAAAAGGAAGTACCGATCCACCCTCAATTTCTTAGTATAATGATATACTGCTTCGCGAAAAAATAATAAAACGTAAATTTAAACGCGCTATATTTTAAAGAACTGTTTTTTTTTTAAATCCAAATCGTTGTACTGATGTGAGGTTTGGAAACTTGATTGCGTATAATAGGTACATGGAATTTGTATTTTGGAAATTGTTTTGCAATTTATTTCAACTAAGACTTCTTTTGATTGATTGATTGACATGTCTTTATTAAAGATACTTTCAGCCCTTGACGTGTTTGTCTCTAGACTTCTTTTGCAAATCTCTCAGAAATTCCTTTGGATTTGGCAAATTTCTTTGGAAATATCTTTGGATCCTCTTCGGCAATATCTTTAAGAATTGATTTGGTAATATGTTTAGAAATTGACACTAAACACCCTTCACGAATCTTTTGAAAGTTTTATCGGCAATAACTATGAAAATTTATTGGGAAATTCTTTTATAAATCGTTCCAATAATTGTAATGAAAATTCTTTAGAAAATTTCTTCTAGATTTCTTCTGTAATTATTTAAGGAATTCCTGCAGCAGATAGTTTTGGAATATCTTCGGCAATCCCGATATTACTTGCATTATTAAAAAAAAAATCTTTGGTGGTTCTTTAAAAATTCTGTCACGGTGATACTACGGCAATTACTTTTGGAATTCTTTCAAAATTTTATTCAGGAACTCCTTTTATGGTTTCGGAAATTTCTTTGAGGATTTCTACGATTTTTTGTTGTGATTGTGAAAATTTTTAAAGAATATATTTCGGAAATTTATTTTGAGATTGCATTTAGCCAATTAAAAAAAAGCCTTGATGTTTTCTTTAGGAATTCCACCGGTAATGAATTCCTTTGCAACTACTTTGAAAGATTTTTTTATCTGTATTAACGAGATGTTTAGCCCTTTTTTTAATTTCTGTGGTAGTTTCATTGGAATTTAATTTATTTCATTTCTTTAGTTTTTTTTATAATTTCAATAGCTATTCTTCTGAAATTATTTTAGCAATTTTTTCCAGTTGTTTTGCAAATTTCTCAGGCAATTTCATCGTGATTACTTTTGCAATTCTTTATGATTTAATACTAGTTCTATCTATTGCTTCCGAAAATTGCTGATTTGAAAAATCAGAAATTCTAAACTGGGCTTGCTTGAAGAAAATCCTATGAAATTCACGGAAAACTTCCCAACAAATTCCAAAAGAAATTACTGGAAAAATTTCCATCAAAATTACCTTAGAACTTTCGAAGTTGTGGAGTGGACCTGGTGTGATGGTTAGATCACTTGATTATCACGCCGTGGACCTGGGATCGAATCCCACTCCCGACAAACTCACAAAACAATGTGAGTTCTTCCTTCGGAAGGGAAGTAAAGCATGGGTCCCGAGATGAACTCTTCGTTTTTGGACGTGTACGAACAACGTACGAAAATCAATGCAGTCAGTCGGACATTGTCCTGTAGATGGGCTAGATCACCCCTGAAACCGGCAATTTTAATCTTTTCTTGATGATTGTAAGAACGATAAGTGTTATGTCTTGTCTCATGTCGCGTCTCGTGTGTGATGCTGAAGGAACTTGCAAAGAAATGGCCATACTGTGGTCTAGCGAACACGGAGTCGTGGATTCGAATCCCACCCATCTCTCAATTTGTCAATTAGCTATAATCTGTTTTTCCCGTACATCCCTAAACAAATTCACTAGATATTTTTCTAGTAATACCTCCTGGAATTTCTCTGTAAATTCCAACTATTCCCGAAATTCGTTTAGGGATTTCTGTAGAGATTTATATTGGAATTTCTTCAGCTGGAATTCCTTGAAGAAGACCAAGAGGAGTTCTAGGAGTAATATCATGATTAATTTCTAGAGCAATCCATGAATAAAAACTCTAGAGGATCTCCTGGATGAGTCCTAAGAAAAATTCCTGGAAGAATCAAAGGCATTTCTGAAAGTATTCAAGGAAAATTGCCTAGAAGAATCCCAGCAAGAATACCAAAAGAAATCCCTAGACGGATTCCTGCAGGTATCACAATAAGAATTTCTGGAGGAGACCTAGGAGGCATTGCTGACACATAAGAGGCAGCAGGAATCGCTTATGGAATCCCAGGAGGTGCTCCTGGATGAAAGTCAAGGGGGGTTCCTGGAGGAATCCAATGATAAATATTTGGAGAAATCCCAGGAAAAAAATCCTCTAAGATTTCCAGGAAGAAACACTGAAGGCAATGCTCCTATGAAGATTGCCTTGAATAATCTCAGCAAGTTTTTGGAGGAATCCCTGGAGAAATTCTTAGAAGAATCTCTAGAAGAATTCCGTGAGGTATTTCAGTAAGTATTTCAGGAGGAGTCCTAGGAGGAATTGCTGGAAGAACCACAGCAGGAATATCTTGAGAAATCCAGCTGAAATTCCTGGAGGAAGAGCATGAGAAACTTATGAGAGAATCCTTGGTTAAAAATTCCTGGAGGAATCACCGGAAAGCTTCTGAAGAAATCACAGGAAAAATCTCAAGAGGTATTATTTGCAGGATTCTGGGATGTATCATTGTCATTTTTGCGCCAGATTTCGAGACAGAATCGAAATCTGGCGCGAAAGTGACGCCGCCGGTAAGAGGTAGATCGTAGGAGGTAAAACAGATCGATACTGATAGATTTGAAAAAGTGCGCCAACCAACGAACTCAACCACTGAAGTGAAGACGTGCAACTATATTTAAAACATACATAACCTCACGAGTAAACGGAGGGATTGTATCTATCCTTTGAAAAAGGCACAATATATGTGAACGAAACGTCAGGTGTTGAACCAGTATCCGTTTATGATTACATAGAGACTGGAAGCCGAAAATCCCGCTTGCTTAATACCAATCACAGTCGATCCCGATGAAGAAATCTCTGGAAGAATCACCGAAGGTCTTTTTAGAAAAATCCAAGGGAAATTTTCCGGAAGAATTTCTGGAACTTCCCTAGTAGAATATCTGAAGGTACCATATTGAGAATTTTTGGAGGATTTCTTAAAGAAATTGCTGCAAGAATCGCAGCAGGAGTTGCTTGAGGAATCCTAGCCACAATTCCCGGAGGAAGGCCAATATAGGCTTCTGAAGGAATTCCTGAAAGAATCACCGGAGAAACTTCTGAAAGGATCCCAGGAAGATTGTCTTGAATAATCCCGCAAGAAATTCCTGAAGGAATCCCAATAGAATTTTTTAGAGGAATCCCTAGAAGAATTCCGAGAATTTCTTAGGAATTCCTAGGAGAAAATGCTGGACCAATCTCTGCAGAAATTTCTAGTATATACAGGGGGTGGCCAAAATGTTTGGGATAGGCAACTTTTTTTTCTCTCACAATAAAGTTCAACATGCTATAATTTTTCATAGAGTGCATCGAAAAATCTCAAATTTTGACTTTTTGTCAACCTATTATATGTGCATCATTGGTACAAATTTCGGCTCAATTAATCAATCTTCCGCAAAGCTAGAACCGTTCCGGTAAAACACTATTTTCAAGCCAACTAATTTTTGAGCTGTTATATCTCGGAAACCAGTGAACCGAATTGAATGAAATTTTGAACCCTCTGTACAACCCCATCATGACTGGAGCTGGAGAATCCTAAGGGAAGTTTATTGAAAGAAAAACTCGTAGGAATCCATAAGAAAACCTAGAGAAATCACTGTATAAATAGATAGAGGTATTTCTGGAGAAATCCATAGAGAGTCTGTTGATTCTGACCAGAGCGTTAATGATTAATCATAAATTTAATCATGATTAATGATTAATGATTAAGATTAATCAAAAATCATTAATTGAGCCGAGGCCCGTGGCGTAGTTGGTCACACGTTCGCTTCATATGCGAATGGTCATGGGTTTGATTCCCAGCCCCGGCACTTGAAATTTTTCGTCAGTTGCTCTTTACCGAGAGCGGCTGATACTGACCCTCTTCTGAGCCCCATGGCTCAAACGGACCCGGATACCTGGACATCGGCGAACTGCTACTCATAATGGACCCCCAATCGGACTGGAAAGGAACAACGGCCACCTATCATCCTTGTGCTCATCATTCTACCATGTAGAGTAGAAAAGTGAAAGCAGCAGAAAGGCAACCAGTTCGATAAAGCATAATAGAATACATGTAGGCACTGTACAATACTGTAGGTACAGCTGTCAATTGAAATCGCTCACGTAGTGCCCTAGTGGATAATAGAGCTGTAAATTAGGTTAAGTGATTAAGAATAAAAAAAAAAAAAAAAAATCATTAATCATAATCACTAAAAAAATTTATTTAATCATTAATCATTAATCTTAATCACACTGATTTCGCAATTTAATCATTAATCAGTAATCATAATCATAAGGAAAAAGAATTAATCAATCATTAATCATTCATTACCTAAAATAATTCACCATATAAAATATATGATCCAACTTAAATTGGTTCAAATGCTGTTCTAAGTGTGATTCTTTTTTGAAAAATCTCCCAGACAAAGAAACTTTTACTTTTGAAACTTCAAAAATATTGTAAACAGCACAAAACCTTTTAATCATTTCCAGTTTTTATGATTGATTAATCGTGATTAATCATGATTTTTAATCAATGAGCCGTTTTTAATCAATAATCATAATCAATAATCACAGATAAAACCAATTTGATTCATTAATCATAATCTTTAATCATCCTCAAAATCAAATTAATCATTAATCATAATCAATAATCACCGAAATTAGAATTTTAATCATCAATGATTAATCATGATTAAAAATTTTGTTAATCATGAACGCTCTGATTCTGACCAATAGGCGACAAACATATCTAAAGGTCCAATCTGCAAAATAGAGGCTCTCTTTGTTCCGGTTCTCTTTAAATTATTACGATGTCACTGTGAACATTTTGACAATTTGTGATGTAAAGATCGGCAAAGGATTGTTTAATCTACCTTCCGATGCAAGAAGTTAATCAAATTTTATAAATAGAAGCACGTTATAATCGAAAGTGAGGTGACTTAAGGCAAAACTGGAAGCATTTCCTCATTTTTTTTGGTTTTTGATTTTTTTTTATAAAATAACGAAGCAATATTTTCAAAATCGGTTTTCGTACCCATGCAGAGTATGGGTCAAGGTATCTCCTGAATTTTTTCCAGGAGGAAAATGTTTTTCGTTTTTGCAGAACCCATTTTTTTGTGAAATTTCGTTTAAAAATGGTTTCTGCAAAAACGAAAAACATTTTCCATCTGGAAAAAAATCAGGAGATACCTTGACCCATACTCTGCATGGGTACGAAAACCGATTTTGAAAATATTGCTTCGTTATTTTATAAAAAAAATCGAAAACCAAAAAGTGAAGAAATTGATCCACTTTCGCCTTAAAGAGAGCCTCTCATATGCACTAAGGACCTATAGAAATATTTGGCCTGAATATCCTGAACGCCAAAACGTAAAACAAGTATTTAAGTAATTCTGAGTGTGCTTAAGTTTTGTTGAAATGTGCCATTATAAAATATTAAAATTATTGTGTTAAGTTTTAAATTTTAGGTGTCTGTCAAGAAAAGATTCTAGGGGGTGCCAAATTTGTTCTAGGGGGTGCCAGGCACCCCTGGAACCCCCCCTAGCTACGCCAATGGAATAACTGCGTTGTTGATTTGAAGTAGTTCATAAATTGAAGTACTTTAAACTACCCGTCATAAGTATGGACTCGCTTGAAAAGATATTGCAAAACCCAGTTGAATATTTCATCACCCCCTAAAAAGTTTGGCATCACTTGAAAACTAGTCAATTCATGTTGCTATTAAACGAAATTCTTTTTCTTATTCTACAATCACTTAACCTAATTTACACTATTGGACGGCACTGCGTGAGCGATTCCAATTGGAAACTGTACACACACTTTGTACAGAGCCTAAATGTATTCTATTTCTAATTGTACTACATCGAACTGGTGGCCGTTGCGCTGCTTTCTCTTTCTACCCTATCATGGTAGAATGATGAGCTCGAGGATGTTGATGTGTGGCTGTTGGCCCATAATGGGTTGCCGTTCGCCGATGTCCAAGTATCCGGGTTCATTTGAGCCATGGACTTAACCACCGATGAACCGAATTCATCACGGTCTGAGAATTTTGACACTAGAGCGGGGCTGTTTCCAATCAGAATTGGACGATTCTGATTGGAACAGACCCCGCTCTAGTGTCAAAATTCTCGGACCGCGATGAATTCGGTTCATCGGTGGATAAGTCCATGGGCTCAGAAGAGGTTCAGTATCAGCTGCTCTCAGGGGGAAAAGGCAACTGACGAAAGTGCCGGGGCTGGGATCGAACCCATGACCCTCTGCTTATGAAGCAAACGTGTAGCCACTACGCCACGGTCCCCGGATAACGAAATTTTTAATCTGGAGAGATACAGTCTTCAGCAAAGTTGTTCAGAAGGTCGTTGACTTCATAAAGGTTCGCAGTTCTGTCGTTAGGTGGCACTAGTGAGCATATAAAATTAGCAATTTGAACCATCTCCATCTCGCGGGTCTTCGGTAAGGGTTCATTCAAATATTACGTAACGCAAAATTTTACAATTTCCCCCACGTAATAACTTTTGCATAGGAAATTTTATTTTTTGAATAAAGCGAAATGCAGTGCTAGACCACCTCCCTACTCCCTTACGTAATATTTGAACGAACCCTAATGCCATTGGCATTATCATCTCATTTACTTCATATTCAAGTGATTCACCAACGCAACCTTGGAGTTTTCGAACGGAAGGCGTTGCGTACTATTCACGACGGAGTGCAGATGGAAACCGGGACTTGGAGAAGGCGAATGAACCACGAGCTGAATCAGCTGCTGAGAGAATTAACCATCGTCCACACCGCGAAAATCGGGAGGCTACGGTGGGCGGAGTAAACTGGTTCTCGAGAGGCATCCGATCGGTACAAGAAGACGTGGTACGCAGCGAGCTGGGTGTGTCTCTAGTGCGGAACTAGAGACCAGTGCTCATTTCGCCAAATCTAAATTCAACCACCTACAGCTCATTTTAGAAGCTGAACCTGAGAATATGGTTGTTGTTGTTGTTATTTATTTATTTTCGTGAGTCTTTAACCTATAGTCATTCGACTCACTGAGAATATGGTATATGAAAAACTTGTACGGCTAGACCAGTTCTACAAGAAAGTCACGGAAAACCCGCTCTTTTTCGAATATTTAAGATAAATGTCACGGAGTATCTTCGAAAATGCCAATAGATATTCCCCATAAATATCAATAGGCATTTTTCGAAGGTAGTCCGTGACATTTACCTTAAATATTCGAAAAAGAACGGTTTTTTCGTGACTTTCTTGTGTAGCCGCACAAGTTTTTCATATACCATATTCTCTGGTTCAGCTTCTAAAATGAGCTGTAGGTGGTTGAATTTAGATTTGGCGAAATGACTTTTTCAGCACTGCTAGAGACACACAGCCATGGATCGAGTAGACTGGAGACGACACCTACGTACAGCAGAGGACACTCAGGCACTCAGGCCGTAGTCTGACCGGTTAGGTAAGTCAAGTGATTCAAGTCTGATATTTTTTTTTTTAATTTTATCTGGATCGCGAAATAGATCTCGTCTCGTAAAACATGCTCAAATTTACATACTTACTAGCTTCACCTAGCGGCAGATCTTAGACCCTAACTGTATGCCTTCTGGATGCAAGTGCCCTTCCCAGGAACTTTGCCGAAGACTTAAACTTTCGATCTCATCGAGATAGCGGGGGAGAACTAGTTCAAAATGCTAATTTTTACATTCTCCTTAGCGTCACCTGGCGCCAGAATTGCAAACTAAGCTGCTTGCGTCAATGCACCAATTGCTGAAGGCAGTGAAATCGCACATCAGTTGCTGTGCCCGTCAGTCTTGGAGTCAAGTACAGACATCGCCGTATACGCCATATTATCGCCCATATCGCATCCCTTCCGATAACGGGTACTGGGTAGCGGATAAGGCCAAGCTAGCGACAATCTGTATAACCGTTCGTTTTCTGGTCCAGTACATAATCTCCACATCTCACGGAGGCTTCGCAATAGCGAAGATCAACGGGATGGACTACTGCAGTTGTTATTCCCCTCCAGGTGACCGATAGACCAGTTCGTTGCTGGAATCGTTAACAATCACAATAGTGGGATTGAGTCCCATAGTCATCGGTGGAGACTTCAACGCCTGGGCGATTGAGTGGGGTAGTTGCTTGACTAACGCGAGAGGCTGGGCCTTACTCGAAGCTATGACTATTCTGAACGTGGATGTGACCTTCTGGAGCCCGGGTCTAAACCCTAGCTTGGACTGGGGGGTCGACGATGGATACACGCATAGTGACCGGCTGGCGATACGATACAGAGTGGAACACGAAGGAAAACGGCCACAGCCGAAGGTCATCGACCGTCATCGGGAATGGCTGACCTCGCGATTCGAAAAGCCGGCATTTGTGGAGCGAGTGCTTATGGAGGGTAAACCAACGATCTATCCAGCGATGATCTAGTCGGAACCCTGAGCCGTGCATGTGACGCTACTATGCCAAGGCGATCTCTATCCAGAAATGGACGCAAACCGGTGTACTGGTAGCGTCCAGAAATTGTAGAACTCCGCGCATCCAGCTTAAGAGCTAGAAGGAGGATGCAAAGGGCTCGTTCCGATGTGGACAGAATTGAACGGAGTAAGGCCTAGAGGGCGGCTAAACTGGCACTGAACAAAGAGATTAAGGCACGTGCTTCGAAAATCTCTGCCAGGCAGCCAACACGACTCCATGGGGTGATGCCTACAGAGAAGTCATGACCAAAACGAAGGGTGCGTCAGCACCCCCAGAATGCTCCCCCGAGATCAGAGCCGGATTTACAAATGTGGGGGCCCGGGGCCACAGTGTGGTGGGGCCCTCTTATATGAGGATATTTTTTTTTTTCATTGTAGAAAAATCCAGAAAATATGGAAAAATTCTTCCAAATATTAGGGTTGTTATTGAATAAATTAGGCCGATACAAATATTTATTTCACTTTTTGTCCCACCACTGTTTGGCTGGTCGAGGGGTAGGGGATAAAAATCATAATGTATTTAATTTGAACAATATTTAAAACTCGTCGGACTTGTCAAAAAATTATTGGCAGGACCCGATATTTTGTTAAATATTTTTTCTAACTGCAACCTCAAAATGCAATATACTTGCAAAAATTTTCGAAGGGGGGGGGGGAGACAAAAAGTCGAAATGAAATATATATCCGCCTTAATCTAACTTAATAAGCGTAACTAGAAAAAAGGCATCCACTATAAACTAAGCATAACAGAGATCCAGATATGCAAATCTAGTCTGAAGACGATTGTAAAAGAAATTTTATCAAGTAAATAACGCTTTATCTGAGAGTGTTCATAGTTTTAGATTACATTGATCAAGACGAAATTTATGAGAAAGTCCTTTAAGAAGTTTAAAAATTTATATATTTTATAGGAGACATTTTTGATAAATTTCAAATAAAATTTATAGCGCTATCTTTGGGGCCGTTATTGCGAAACCTCCAAAAAGAACTTCTTGCGGAATCCCTGATGAAATCTAAAGAGTTGCTGACCAATCACCAGGTTTCTTTTTTTGTGGAACATAAGCATAAACATTCCTAACGTAACTTCGAGAGGAGTTTCTGGTGAAAAAGCAGAATAATTGTTAAGAGCTCCTTGTGAAACTTCAAGAGGCAAAAAATCCGTAGTGGTATTTTTATCGGAAATTCAACTAAAAGCTGCTGAAGAAATTTCATCGGAAATCCATAATGAGTTCCTGATGCAATTTCTGTTTTACTTTGAATAGAATTATAAGTAAAATTTCATAATAATCTGTGTTTGCAAAACTTTTAATATTTCAGGATCTTTCTAGAATTTCTCCTCAAATATCTACTACAATTTTCATAAGGAACCTATGGATTTGTTAAGATTTCGCCTTAAATTACACATTCAAGCCAGGAAGAAAAATTCGTCATGGATTTAATCATATTAAAGAAAATCAGATCAGATCTCCGTCTAAATCCGACCCAAAATTCCTTCAAAGAAATATTTCAACAATTCTGGGGTTCGATTTGAATAATTTATAAGTTTGGTAAGTGAAATCAAACTCTACAATTCTAAAAACTTTTCTTTATTCTGATAGAAATACTTGCAAATCTTCAAAGAACTATGTAGGATTTTTTTTTTAAATAACACCAATAATTTTCGACAGAAATAAACACGATTTTTCAGCAGAAACTTTTCGACTCTCTATTAATAAAAGGCATAAATCTGCTTCTTTCTAATTTGAAGCTCAATATTTCACACACATCTTAAGAGTAGAAGTAATTGTGATAAAAATTAAATCAAGATGTTTCTAGCACTATTTTTTGGTTCTCATTTGAAGTAACATTTTGTGGGGGCCCTTGAAATGTGGGGGCCCGGGGCCATGGCCCCCCTGGCCCCCCCTTAAATCCGGCCCTGCCCGAGATGCTGCAGAAGATCATGGAAACGCTGTTCCCGCGCCACGATACAAGACCATGGGCCCCTGTACCCTATGACCAAACCGGCCCTAAGGTGGTCGTCCTGGTGACGAACGATGAACTCATTGCAATAGCGAAGTCACTTAAGTTCAACAAGGCTCCGGGTCTGGACGGTATCCCGACAGTAGCCATCAAGACGGCCGTCGAGGGTTACTCTGACATGTTCAGCATGCCTTTGCAGATGTGGCTAGACGGAGGCGAATATCCGGAGAGGCGGAAAAGGCAAAGATTGGTTCTACTGCCTAAACCGGGGAAGCCACCTGGTGACCCGTCGGAATACATTGTACCTATCTGCCTTCTGGACACCGCCGGGAAACTGTTGGAACGAATCATTCTGTCGAGGCTGATGGTTTATACCGTGAAACCAGATGCCTTTGGGCCCTCGGATAATCAGTTTGGCTTCTAGACGCTATTAAGTCTGTAACCAAAACGGCAAAGAGAGCACTCCAAAAGAAGCGAAGGGGAATCCGCTACTGCGCGTTTGTTATGCTGGTCCTGAAGAATGTGTTTAACAGCGTCAGCTGAGCAACCATAGAGTATGCCATACTCCACCTAAGAGTTCCGGATAACCTATGCAGGATATTGGTGCTAATCTATGACATCGAGGAAGGCGAGAGGAGCTACAACATTAGCGTGGGGGTACCTCAGGGCTGCATCCTGGCCCCGGTACTATGGAACGCGGAATATGAGGCTCACACTTCCATCGGATGTGAAGCTGGTTGGATGTCTGAACAACAGTCAGTGGTCACTACAGGCGAGTGCACGATCAAGCCTAAGTACTCACTGAAGCAGCGTAAGGTCAAGCCGGAATGCAATGGCCACTGGGGATATGCTTGCAAAAGGCATTGTCGCAAGTCGCATTGTCGGAGATGATGTTACGGTCAAACTACGGTACTGCGTGGTCGAGTGCGCTAGTGGTAAACCGAAACGCAAAGTAACTCCAAAGTACCCACAGGCTGATGTGCCTAAGAGTGGTCAGCGCCTACCGTACAATCTCAAAGGAAGCAGTATGCGTGCTAGCGCGCATGATGGCCATAGCACGAGACTAGTGATGGCAGGGGATGAAGAGTGCTTCCAGTGACGCAGAATAAGGATTGCCAGAACATCGTCTATGTGGAGCAAAGGTCGAGTATGCAGGAGATATTCGGTAGAGATATCATTCCGGACAACATTGTTGAAAGCATGTGTACGGGGACGGACAAGTGCGATTCCGTTACTTCCACGGTCTCCCAAATCGTACTTGGTGCATCCAACGACGAAGAAATTTTCAGGGCCAATATTGTGCATAAGAAAATGTAATGATGACGATAACTATGTCTCAGAGGAGTTAAAGGGAGTCTCTGGGTCGTTTCAGGGGTTTTCAGTGGGACTCACGAAGTACCAGGAGGTCGCAGGGGAACTTCAATCTCTCTTGGGGGAGTTTCAGGGCTTTTAAGGGGGCTCCTGGAACTATCTGGGCCGTTTAAGAGATTCTCAAGGGTTCAAGGGGGTTTCTGGAGTTCTCAGGGACGTTGCAGGGTGTATTCTGAGGACCGTTTCAGGGAATCACAAGGAGTTTTAGGGAGGTTCCAAATAGTCTCTGAGATATTTAAAGGGGGCGTTCCAGGGTTATGGGTGATAAAACGTTGAATGTCAATGCATCTGAAATACAAAACATTCGAAGATACGGAACGCCGAAAAGACAAAATGTCGACGAGTGAAAAATGGGTTTCCTTTGAAATAATATTGAACTCATTATTTGCTCTTTCCACGTGTTGGCATTCAACGTTTTGTCTTAAGATGTTTTGTCCCTAAACCGTTCCGGGGATGTCAAGAGCGTTTTAGGTGGTCCCATGGGGTTTCAGGAGGTACCTGAAGGGCTCAGTAACATTTCAGGGGTTTCAGGAGTATATTGAGGTCTTAGGGGTGCTTCAAAATCAGAAGATCTCATTAGGTCCCTATATTGTTTCAAGGGGTTCCAGGAGATACCTTATAGTCTAAGGAGCACTTCAGTGGGTTTCATAGGCATTTCAGGGGGTCTCAGGGGGCTTAAAGTGTCTCAGAAAAGTCTAGAAAGCCAGAAAGCCACTGAATTTTTAATAATCCCAAATAAATGCCCTTTAATCGCCGTAATCAATTTGAAATGTCCCTGCAATCCCTTGGAACGCCTTGAAAAGGTGCCAGAATCTCCCCAAAAAGGCCTTAAAGGGCTCCTGAAGTGCTATCAAACTCCCCTGAATCTTTCGAATCGCCCTTGAACGTTCCTAAAACTTTCTGAAATGCTACTGAAATGCCTTGAAATGTTCCTGAAAAGCTTGTAACGCCCTTTGAAAGCTTCTGAGACTCCCCCTAAATCACCCTCGAAACCCATTGCAACATCCCTGAAACCCCCGTAATACTATTGAAACGCCCCTAAAATCTCCGGAGAAAACGCTAACTAAACTAGACTGTATGCCCTTAAAGAGCCCCTGGAAAATCTCATGAGACGCGCCTTAAAACCCCTATTTTTGAGGTCCCGGAAAACCTTTAAATTGCCCCATTAAAACTCTCAAAACCACTTGTAACAACTCTGAAACTCACTGAAAGTTGTCTACGATTCCCCGATATTCCTTCGGGAAGTCCCTGAAACTCACTCAGACTGCATGTAGCGTACCTACAACACTCCCGTACCCAGAAAATATAACAAAAACCCTATAAAGCCGCTGAAAATTCTTCAAAACCATTTCAGCCCCCGAAACTTCTTTCGAAGACCCTAAAATTCCCCAAGCCGTCTCAAGAAGCATCTAAAACTGTTCATGCAACTTCCTCGACACCCCCTGGAACTCTAAGGTGTTTAGAGGTGTTTGTGAAGATTTTAGGAATTTTTCAGAAAACTTCAGAGTGTTTCAGAAGAAACTTTTGAAAAAGCCATTGAAACTCCGTGAAACCATCTGACACGTTTTGAGACGCATTGGAATATTCCAGAAAGATTCAGAAAGAAGATCGTTAAACTTCCTGGAACTCACTTGAAACTTTCCCGTATCCCCCTGGAATACACCACCCCCATTTGAACGCTCCTGAAAATCTCTTTAACCTTTTTCTCTTACACTTTCCTAAAAGATCCAGTAAACTTACATTGGTCCCGTCTCAAACATCCAGCAGTAGAATCTGTTCTCGCGAAAAAGTTTCTTTTATATGCAGTAATAACTCAATTTATGCACAAAAGTTTCTGCTTTGTTTGATTTATGTCATTTCAAGTTTATGTCACCTATGCCATGGCATAAAATAGGATTTAGCGTGTCTTTTATCAAGTAATAGTGCCTGCTGGGAAGGAGGAATCGCTTACCCACAGCAGTCCATACAGAGGATCTTCATGCTAGAATGTCAAAGGGCGTTTAAAGCGTGCTATAGTTGGAACGTGAGCAGGGATTGAAAATGTCATAAAAATGTCATTTCGTTGTTTGCTAATTTCTCTGACCCTGTTTAGAAATGGTCATCAACGACATCATTAATTTTCCATAACTATTCACAATTATGGACTGGTGATGTAAACAGAAGGAAATTTACACCGAAAGTGACGGAAATGAAAAAATGTCGTGACATTTTTTTCATGAAATTTCGTGACATTTCCCAACTTTGAATGAAAAGGAGTCTACTAAGAGTTCTAGTTGAATTACTAATAAGGTTTAAATTCACATGAGCTCATAAATGTTTTATCAAATCCTCTCCACAACTCTTCAATTCAGAGAATCTCACCTTAAAAGGCCTTGAAATCCTACTAAAATAGCGGAATCGCAACGATTTGATAAGTTCCTGAAACCGTCGTAGGCTTCCACTAAACTAAGCTGAAACACACTGAAATGCATATGTTTTTCGTTAAGCAACTATTCGTTATTAAAAAAAAAAACTGAAAACCCCTGAGTTCCATTGAAATACCCAGAACGTGTTAAAGCCCTTCTTAGAAGACCTTCTAAGATCCCCGTAGACCTTCTTTGACCGCTACTTAAGCCCCTATAACCCTCTTAACCCTTCTTTGATATTATGGTCATTTTTTTTTATTTAAACCGTACTCTACGTCGGCGAGCTGCTGCCAACGTGATGCAAAAGTAAGGTTACGGGACATTCATAAAGTACGTCATAGTTATAGGAGAAAGTGGAATTGTGAAAATGAGACAAGCAAAGTCTTAACTTTAGGAATGCCCTAAATAAAGGGTTGGAGGGGGGTTGAAAATTCTCGTGAAATACTTCTGTTCCTTATGCTTTAAAAATGTCTTAAACACCTTGAAGCCGTTCAAAAAATTCCTCCAAAGACGCTACAGACTTCCGTTAAACTATGCTGAGAGCCTCGTAGACATCCCTTGAACTCTACTAAAGAACTCTGAAATCTGTCAATCGCCATAAAAACACCTCTAAACGCATTGAAATCCATCAGAGAACCTTGCTGAAACCTCCTGAAGCTTTCCTAATAACTCTTGAACCTTCTTAATCCATGGAAGCTTCTGGACTGCTTTGAAACCCCTATAAAGCTGCATCTTGCCAAAAACCTGCATGCTGCCCTAAGTGTGCTGGAGACCACCAGGTCAACGAATGTACAAGTGAGTTCGCGAAGTGCATTAATTGCCATTTGCTGAACACCAACCGTACCTCGTCTTACGACACGCTGCTTGACGTCTCCCACTCTTCCTGGAGCTCTGACTGCCCCATCTTTGTGAAACGACTAAAATCCGCTCGTCAAAGGATTGACTTCTCAGCGTAGCAACTAGACAACTCTTCTCAGCAAGACAACTTCTCGTTGATGGATGCAGTGTATACCCTCCAGTGTGAAAACCTGGCTGGGCCAGGTAAATATAAGAATAGTATATGTCCTGCTGAGGCTAGGCGAGATCCTGCACTCGTAGTTAGAAATCATCAACCATTACAGCTAACTTCAAACTCCCCAATAATATCGATGATGGAGTGCTGCAACCAGTCCAGTGTTCTGATGTCGTCCGCTGAATTCCCCCCGTCGTTGGATTTGATGTGTGATGCCCAACCTAACGAACTAGGTGGCCCAGGTAATGCTTTGAACAGTATATGTCCTTCCGAAGCAAACATGGATTCTGCACCGGCCGTAAGAGGATCTCAACACTTTCAGAATCGAACGAGTAATCCAACCGAGGTAGCTGACAGCCTGCGCATTTATTACCAAAATGTGAGAGGCCTACGAACGAAAATCGACGACTTTTACGTTGCTACGCAAAATGAAGACTATGACGTGATAGTGCTAACAGAAACATGGCTTAAGGACGGTATTACCTCTGTCCAGCTTTTCGGTAATGAATACTCGGTGTTTCGGAGAGACCGTGATCCAGAAGTGTCCGGAAAAGTTCGCGGAGGAGGTGTTCTGATTGCCGTCAAAAAAGGATTTCGTTCATTCTCTAATGTTTCCCGAATTGATGAAGACCTGGAGCACCTCTGGGTCAACATTGACGTTGGTGAGCGTCATGTCTGCGTAGGAGTTGTGTACTTGCCACCCGAACAATCTCGCAATGCTGCTATCATTGAGCGCCTCATCAGCTCCATCTCGTCGATAGCTTTCTCTCTCAATGCGCAAGATTTGCATCTACTTTACGGGGATTTCAATTTGCCAGACCTGTGTTGGAATCTCTCGTCAGGAGGCTATGCCTACCCAGAGCCAACCGATTCGACGTCTTCCAGCATGCATTTCCTTGACAGCATGTCACTGCTCAACTTGAAACAGCTTTGTGTAACCAGGAATTGTCTGAATCGTACTCTCGATTTGATCTTCGTCAACGATGAAGCTTTGCCAATGTGTAACATCGCTGACCCACATGAAGCTATAATTCCTGTAGACCCACTGCACCCGCCGCTTCTAACTTCTTTAAGTTGCCCCGCTCTAATCCAGTTCATCGATCAGGAGGATGACAGACTGTTGGATTTCACGAAAGCTGATTTTGTCTCTTTGAATGAAGCTATTCGGCAAATAGACTGGACACCGTTGAATCAAGCTGCTGACGTTAATGATGCCGTTGAGTTCTTTACTGGTACTCTTCGGCAGTTGTTCCCGAGGTTCGTTCCTGCTCCGCGCCCACGACAGAACCCTAGGTGGGGTAATAACCACCTCCGACATCTTAAACGAAAACGTTCCAAGGCCTTAAGGAATCTGTCGACGTATAGATGTGATGCTAATAAAAGAAGATTCAACGTTGCTAGCCGTAAGTACAGAATCTATAGTCGCAAGCTGTACGCTCGTTATGTGGTTCGTACACAGAGAGATCTAATGAATCAACCCAAGCGCTTCTGGGCGTTTGTCAGCGAGAAGCGGAAAGAATCCGGACTGCCGTCAACCATGTTTCTGAGAAACGAATCTGCGGATAACCCAGTAACCATCTGTAATTTATTCGCGAAGCACTTTTCAGGTGCTTTCGATAATGTAACGGCAACACCTCATCAGATCGATGACGCGCTACAAGATGTACCAACAGATGCTTTCAGCATTAACATAAACAGCTTCAGTGAGGCGGATGTCTTAGCTGGAATTGCGAAACTTAAACCAACTGCAGTCCCTGGTCCGGATGGTGTTCCGTCCATTATAGTCACAAAATGTGCCAATGCGCTTAGCGGCCCCCTTATGACGATATTCAACATGTCCATCGCGCAATCGAAGTTTCCGTCAGACTGGAAAAGGTCGATAATGTTTCCTGCATTCAAAAAAGGAGATAAACGGGACGTTGCCAACTATCGAGGAGTTACGTCACTATGCGCGGGTTCTAAATTATTCGAGATTCTGGTAAACGACATTCTCTTTTGTGCAGCAAAACCATACATCTCGATAGATCAGCATGGTTTTTATGCGGGACGATCAACCACCACGAATCTGCTACAATTTACCTCATTCTGCCTCAACTCTATGGAACAAGGAGTCCAAGTTGACACGATCTACACTGATCTTAAATCAGCTTTCGATAAAGTAAACCATGACATTTTGTTAGCTAAGTTGGAGCGAATTGGTGTGGCACACAACCTTGTTCGTTGGCTGAGGTCATACTTAGTCAATCGTCAGCTATGCGTTAAACTGGGTTCTGCTGAATCCGATCCCTTTTGTAGCCTTTCTGGAGTGCCGCAAGGGAGCAATTTGGGACCGCTGCTATTCAATATATTTTTCAATGACGTCTGCTTAGCCCTTCCAGCTGAATGCAAATTGGTTTACGCTGATGATCTTAAAATGTACTTAAGGATAGAATCAGCTCTGGACTGCCAAAGGTTGCAAAAACTAGTCGACATTTTTTTCGAATGGTGTGGACGCAATCTTCTAATAGTGAGCGTAACAAAATGCTCGGTGATATCGTTCAGCAGGAAGAAAACCCCGATCATCTGGAACTATTTCATTGACAATCAGCCACTACATCGAACTAATGTGATGAAAGATCTTGGAGTACTGCTGGATTCTGAATTAAACTTCAGGGAGCATTACAGCTACATACTTGCCAAGGCAAACCGCAACTTGGGTTTTATTTTCAGGATATCCAATGAGTTCCGCGACCCTTACTGCTTGCGGTCGTTGTACTACAGCTTAGTTCGCTCCATTCTGGAATCCTCGGCTATTGTGTGGTGTCCGTATCACAATGTTTGGATTGAGCGGATTGAAAAAGTGCAGTCAAAATTTATTAGATATGCACTTCGTTTCCTTCCTTGGCGAAATCGAGAACAGTTACCGCCGTACGAGAGCAGATGCCAGCTATTAGGAATGGACACGCTGGAAAGACGCAGGACAGTAGCTAGAGGGTACTTTGTGGCTAAGGTCCTGCTCGGTGAAGTTGACGCTTCATGGATACTAGCTCAGTTTGACATCAACATCGGAGCCAGAGCACTGCGACAACGAAGCTTCCTACGACTTCCATTTCACCGGACTGATTACGGACAACATGAGCCCATTGGAGCTATGTGTGATGTTTTTAATAATTGTTTTTCAATGTTTGACTTTAATATTAGTGCTAAATCTTTCCGTGACAGATTGTATAGATCACTTTTATGAGCTTTTTAACTCCTTTTTTCATGTAGACCAAGGCGTCCGATGAATGTACACAATAAATAATAATAATAATAACATTCTCGCAGACTTCTCTTTAATTCTCCGGAAGCCCTTGAAGCCGTTTGAGACCCCCGAAAACCTTCTGAAACTCTCTGAACCGTCTTGAAACAGCTTAAGAAAAGATGATGAAGAGTTGGCAATAATGAAGGTTCTCCAAAAACTTTCTTAATCATCGGATCAACATGCATAGCTTTCTTGTTTGAATTCAATTCATGCTTGTAGGTCATCCAATCTACAAGCGTAATCAGTCTGGAACGTCTTCAAGCCTTTCTAAAACCACCTGAAACGTACATGAAATGCCCTTGGAAAACCAACCCCCCCCCCCCACCCCCCTCTGAACTCCCCTGAAGCTCAGCTGAGAGCTTATAAAGCACCTGAAAACCCCCTGAGCCTCCCGAAACGCCCAATAACGCATCGTACCTCCTTGAAAAGTCTTTGAAATTCCCCCCTCAAACGCCTTTAAATGCATGTGAAAGCCTCCCCCTCCTTGTACCTACGAAGGACCCAAAAATTCCTCTGGAACTTTCTGGAACAACTTGAAACGAATTGTAACGCTTTGAAACGTCTCTGAAACCCCTTTGAGACTCCCGTGAAGATCACCTGTGCGCTAATGAAGCTCCATAAACCTCTCAGAAACCCCCTGAAATGCTGAAACGTATTGTAACGCCTTGAAACGTCTGTGAACTCTTCGTGAAATCCTCGTGAAGCTTACCTGACAGCCTATGAAGCCCCCCCCCCTTCCTCCTTTGAAATGCTCCATCAAGCTCACCTGGGAGACTATGAACCCCTTGAACCCTTCCGAAGTCTTCTGAAACGCCATGAAATTGCTAGAAATGCATTATTACGTCTTGAAACGCCTTTCAAATTCCTGTGAAGCTCGTCTGGGTCTGAGAGCTTTGAAGCCCCCTAAATCTTCACAGACACCCCGAACCGCAGCGTAACGCTTTAAAACGCCTCTGAAATCCCCCTGAATCCTCGTTAAGCTAACCTGAGAACCTGAGACGCTCCTTAAACCCCTCTGAAACCTCCTAAACCGCCCTGAAACGCATTGGGACGCCTTGAAATCTCCTAAACCCTCCGTGGAGCTCATATGGAGCCTATGACAGTCCTTAAAATATTTAAGGCAAAAATTAGGCGAAACGAAAAGTACATGTTTTTTTTTCGTTAAACAGCAAAATTGATTAATCGTTTCAGCATTGCACAGTGGTCCACGAACCAGATTTACGAGGAAAGATGCATGCAGCGCCTTCAAATGATTTTTTAGACAAATATGGTCTTCTACAAAGTTGTTGCTAATAATAAGGCCCTCTTTCCAATGTACATGAAAATTAGGGTGGTCCATATTTTCACAGAAATTGGAACCCAAACTTTTTTATTTGCAAGAATAACTATATACATTCTTCGGAAAAGTTGGAGACTTATCAATTTTGAGCAAGTTTGCTGAAGACAGTTTTTTTGTAGCTTTAAAATTGACCGATCTAGAGATATATTTCTGAATTAGCTTAGGGTGATTCAAGAAAAACAGGTTTTCTGGCTTTAACTTTTTCAGTTTCAATTTCTCATCAAAGTCGCCCAAAAGTCACTTGTAGAGCATTTGAAAACGCGTCGTTTCGTGCGCTGAGACGATCGTTATCTCTTTTGCTTCAAAAGTTATGAGTGTTTTTCTTAAAAAGTCATGGTTTATTCAAAAGGCGATATTACGGATTGGGGCAAAGATAAAAAATATCTTTTTCCAGCATTCAAAAGAAGAAACATTGTTTTAAAATATATCAAAAAATTAGAGAGGTGTTATTTTTGTAACTCAAGTAAAAAATACTTGAAAAGTGCCTATTTTTTCTAGAAAATCATCAATATCTGTTGAACGGAATGACGTAGAAACATTCTCAGCGCACGAAAATGTGCGTTTTTGGAAGCTCTATAAGTGGTTCTTTGACGACTTTGATGAGAAAATTAAAACAAAAAAGATAAAGCGAAAAAACTGTTTTGCCCAAATTTTGAGCATTTTCCCATAGTTTTCATAGAGTGACGCTAGAACAAATCGTTTTATCGCTCTAACTTTTTTGTTTCAATTTTCTTATCAAAGTCGCCAAAGAACCACTTTTAGAGCTTCCAAAAACGCACATTTTTGTGCGCTGAGAATGTTTCTACGTCATTCCGTTCAACAGATATTGATGATTTTCTAGAAAAAATAGGCACTTTTCAAGTATTATTTACTTGAGTTACAAAAATAACACCTCTCTAATTTTTTGATATGTTTTAAAACAATGTTTCTTCTTTTGAATGCTGGAAAAAGATATGTTTTATCTTTGCCTCAATCCGTAATATCGTCTTTTGAAAGAACCATGATTTTTTAGGAAAAACACTCATAACTTTTGAACCAAAAGAGATAACGATCGTCTCAGCACACGAAACGACGCGTTTTCAAATGCTCTACAAGTGACTCTTGGACGACTTTGATGAGAAATTGAAACTGAAAAAGTTAAAGCCAGAAAACCTGTTTTTCTTGAATCACCCTAAGCTAATTCTGAAATATATCTCTAGATCGGTCAATTTTAAAGCTACAAAAAAACTGTCTTCAGCAAACTTGCTCAAAATTGATAGGTCTCCAACTTTTCCGAAGAATGTATATAGTTATTCTTGCAAATAAAAAAGTTTGGTTTCCAATTTCTGTGAAAATATGGACCACCCTAATTTTCATGTACATTGGAAAGAGGGCCTTATTATTAGCAACAACTTTGTAGAAGACCATATTAATCTAGAAAATCATTTGAAGGCGCTGCATGCATCTTTCCTCGTAAATCTGGTTCGTGGACTATTGTGCATTGTAGGATTTTTTACGTTTCCAATTTCATATTCTGTATTATTTTGGATTTCTTTCGCAATATTTTAGTAAATGCATGACCAGTAATAAAATCAAGAAATAACTGTGTTTGTGTTTTTTTTAAATTTAATTTAAATTTGAAGTCATTTCCATACTTCTTCTGAAGATTCTTTATAATCTCAATTAACCCTCCTAAGATGTTACGTTAGACGCACCACGATAGTGTAGTGCATGCTCAGCGAGCCTGTCTGGGTCATATAGACCCGAACATCCTACTGGGGTTAATATGTTCAGACAGATCTGGCAACACTGTTTTCAGGTTATTTTCCTGGGAATAAAAAAAAAACAACCTCTTTTAAAATAATCGGTAATTCATCATTCATGCAATACAGCTCATTAGCAAACATTTCAAGTCCAATTAGTCTTAAGGAAGGGGCTATCCATAAACCACGTGTACTTTTTGGGGGAGAGGAGAGTTTGACCATAGTCTACGCTCCATGCAAATTTACAATTTGTAGCAGGGGCGAAAGTCTACCAGGGTGGTAGGGGGGTCTGAGATGGTCAAAATTTGGTCTACGTGGTTTATGAACGGCCCCGAAGTTCTGAAAACCAGCTCAAAAACTGAATGACTTTATTTTGGATTTATGGTGGTTCTATCCCAACTCCTTCAATCCATTTGACTTGAAAATGCTGTTTGGTTTGTTCCGGAACAATATTCAAATTCCTTTTCTATGAACTGTGACAAGAGGTCAGTTTCCAGAGTAAAATAAAGAAAAGAGGGAAAGCAGTGAGGCCCATATAGCCGAGGCGGTAAACGCACGGGTATTCTGCATGACCATGCTGAGGGTGACGGGTTCGATTCCCGGTCGGTCCAGGATCTTTTCGTAAAGGAAATTTCCTTGACTTCCTTGGGCATAGAGTATCTTCGTGCCTGCCACACGATATACACATGCAAAATGGTCATTGGCAGAGGAAGCTCTCAGTTAATAACTGTGGAAGTGCTCATAGAACACTAAGCTGAGAAGCAGGCTTTGTCCCAGTGAGGACGTTACGCCAAGAAGAAGAAAGCAGTGACTGCCCTTATGACACACCAAATACACAGTGAAGATGATGAATGAGCTTCCTTGAAGTAATGCGCTATAACTAGCCCAAAAAAAAACTGAAAAGTAGAATCACTACTATTTTCCCAAGCACGTCTTCTGTGACGTCTTTCATTACGTCAATACAAACTAGGAGGCACAACACACTACAACACACCGCACCACTCTGGTTGACCGCACTATCGACGTTCCACCCCTTTCCATCCGCTGCGGCTGCATCACCATTCACCCCCATGGGAGAAAGGATTCAGAGTGGAACGACATCGCATAAATTAAAACAGAGAAAAGCAGCAGTGTAGCAACATCAACCTGATTTGAAGGAAAACCTCGAAAACTAAAATCAAATGAATCCCAATGTAAAACCGACACAAGGACACGACAGTCTATAATACTCAAGGTTACTTAAAAAGCTTTAAATCAAAAACTTCCGAAAAAATATCGTGCTTCGTACTAGATCGGACAGGGCCGCAATTCCGTAGAACATCAGCAGTAGCAGGCCTCCACCGGCGGTCGTCGAGGGGTGGCCCCTGCTCGAAATCATCGTTCTTCTTCCTGTTCTTCTTCGTCTTCTTCTTCTGCTTGTTCGTCCTTCCGAAATCACGGAGTAAGGTAATTCCTTCTTCTTCCTCTCACGGTAGCGCTAGCTTCCTCTTCACGGAAACATTGTATGGTATGCTGTAGATTTGCACCATGCACTCAATTTGCACCGTCACTTCACCCCACGAACCCCACCACGAGGAATTCACCCCAACCAGGAAGGGCGAAACATCATTCTTTTTCATTCTTCTGGCACTAATCCCCTGACTGTGCACCACTACTGGTGGTGGTGGACCACTCCATTATTGAACACTTTGTGTCGCACGCACAGCTCGCGAAAACGGCACGGAGAAAAACCCCCCAAAAGTAGACTTCCCGGACGCGAAATCGTAATCCGAAACCGCACACAAGATGTCGCCAATCGGGACAGGGTGGAATATTCTTATTTTTTTAGCTCCATCAGACGGAATTGGCGTCGTCGCGAAAATTTTTCTTCTACGGACCACGGAACACACACGGGAGTTGTTTTTCGTTCGGAACTCGGGATGGAAGTGAACTAATGGGATGATGACACTGCCTGCGTGCTGCTGCGTTTCGGGTTTCGCTTTCGCCGCGATGTGTGGCAGTATAGCAGCAGGCGATAAAAAGGGGGCGAACGCGCTGGGGGGTGGTATAAATGGAGGCGCATGCGCGGGATTTGAATTTTCCGATGGGGTGATTGTGACGGGTGATATTCGATGAGGGATTGAGCATTTTTACTTGAGGGTCATACTCATCCAATTCGGATCAGCAGCGAAAACCAACTTTTCAGGGTTGTTGGCTGGCAACATGCCCTGCCCACCGTATCGTTCCAGCTGTGGCTAACTTCTGGATTCTCGTTTGGCTGTAAAGTGCAGTGATCTCGTGTTTCATCCTTCAGCGCCGTACATCGTTCTCCTGCACACCACCGAAGATCGTCCTTAGCACGTGTCGCTCGTAAACTTCGAGTGGGAACAAGCCCTCCTTATGTATGATCCATGTCTAGTGCCCAAGAACAACAAGCCTTATACGGGGTTTGCACATGGACGATTTGGTGCAGAGAAGAATCTTTTTTGACCGCAGATTCGTCTGGAGTTCATAGACTTCCACTGATGTATTTCACGACTCACATTGTTGCCAGCCATAAGTAATGTTCCGAGCTAGACGAATTCTCATTTCAAGGGGTTACAGGACGTTTCAAAGAGGGTTCAGAGGCTTCTGGGGGTTCCAAGATGCTTCAGAGGCTTCCAGATGCGTTTGAGGGGACTTCAAGCCAGTTTTAGGGACTCCAGAATGTTTCAGGTTGGCGTATAGGAACGTTTCAGGGCGTCCTAAGGGGTTACAATACGATTGAGGCTGGTTTCAGGGGGTTCCAAGATGTTTCATGTGGGCATTTAGGGGTGTTTCAAGGAGTTAGAGGATGTTTCAGAAAAAAATCAGATGCGTTTCAAGGGTTTTTAGGTGGCTTCAGGGGGTTTAACCCTTTGGAGCCGGAGGGGTCATATATGTCCCCAATATAGAAACGACAGTATAAATTCACATCTATCTATATATATATATAAATGAGTTTGAAGTTCCTTTGAGGCAACAAAACTCAAGAACGACTGAACCGATCAGCATGACTCTTACACGGTTCGGTTCGTATTCGTGGTGGCTGTGTTTATATGTACAAAAAGTTACGAAAATCAACTAGAAAAGTAAGAAAATTGATAAAGTACTGATTTTTTGTGAGCTAGGAAGGAAATCAACATGATCGAAATGAAACCAATCTAGAGTGCGATGCAATTCTGAGCTCATCAGTTGTCAAACCACCACAAGACGGCAAGACAAAGTTTGCCGGGACAGCTAGTATTCAATAAAACAGAAAACTTTCTTCGGCAAAGTTGTTGCAAGTTGAGTCCTCTATTAAGGAAAAATGAAAATAATTGAATCTGGGATTTTCCTTGCAGCCTGGAACATCCTGAACACCATAATGTTTGGAGTAACGAAATAATTGACATACCAGTGGGTGAATTCCGGCGCACAATTTCTTCGAAGAGAAGAAAATTTTCTTACTGGTGGGCAATGGAAGAAAATTTCTTCTCTTCGAAGAGATTGTGCGCCGGAATTCGCCCACAGTTGTTCTAAAAGCTAAATTTAATTTGGATATGGGTTACGTTCATATGTATTCATTTAACCTTCATTAAGAATATCAAAAGATGGTTTATATTCTGGGATGTTCTAGGTATTCCAAATTGTCCTGTAGTAAAGTCCTTCAAATCGTCATATATACACTCCCGTTCAAAAGTTTGGGGTCACCCCCTCAAAAACATGTCATTTTTTTAGGCCCATATCTCCGCCAATTTGCGTCCGATTCCAAAACCCTAGGTTTCATTCAAAAGATAATAAGTCAAAGAAACTTTGAACATGATTTAAAAGAAACTTTTTAAAAAAATTTTGTATGTAAACTTAACCCAAAGTTGCCAAATTTTCTAAAAAATGAATATAAACTTACGGCAGTGTCGCTGGAAGTTGGGTCGACCAAATTTTAAGATGAGAGCGGTAATATGACTCATTTTCTATTAGCTTTCAACTGCTTTTTACAGAACTTAGCTAAAAAATCTAGAAAAAAAAGTTATTCAGTAAATTAATCCTTGATGTCATCGACCAAAAGTTTGGGGTCACCCATCAATATGATGTATCGGCCAAAAGTTTGGGGTCACTTTCGTAAAACATGGAAAAGTGATTTGGTGATATCTTCGTCATCTATAGGGGTGGTGGGGGTAAAGTGGACAACCTAAGCATTTTGGTCGTTTCCCGCGGAAATGCGGCAAAATCCATCTGCTTTTCCGAGTAACATGGAAGGTAATGATATACTCTAAAAATCTTGTAAGGGATTGCCTCTAAAAAATATTGTTTTCTTTGATTATTTTCTTCACCAAATCGTGCATCAAAATAGCGTGAAAAAAATTGGTAGGGGTAAAATGGACAATCGATGGGGTAAAATGAACAAGTCGTTAAAAGTTATGTAACAGCATATTGTTTCTATGTTTTTAAAAACAAACTATCAAATTTCATACGATATCTCTATTTTGTTGTTTTCAAACTTTTAATACAAACTTTGAAACACACTTAAATAATTATTGTAAAAATAGTGTAAAAAACAAGCACTGTTTTGGATGAAAATTATATTTTGTTGACATGAAATATTTTTTTATAACTTTTTACTTCAACTATCTCACGATAGGTATGACGGCTAATGATTCTGAAGTTTGCAATAAAATATATGAAATTTTGGTGAATTTTGAACCGATTGTCCATTTTACCCCCACCGGTCTGATTTTGTTAAAATTATTCTCAAAACATTTTTTTTTGTAAAACTTAATTTTTTTTTCGGTCAAACATATTCTTCTACGTGGGCTTTATTGGTATAGGGTGTAAAACTTGTTATAATTTGAAAATAACTCACGAGAAAACCTTAGCAATTATAAGCAAATTTTACATCATTTCCGATTTTTCACGTGATTTTTAAAGTTTTTGTCATCTTGAAGAGGTTTATTTGATTTTAATGGTCAAGATCAGCAAAAGTATAATGATTCATGCTTAGGCATAAGCTTCAATCGTTAAAACGTTTTGAAAAACAATAAAAGCCATGAAACTGTACCCTGTCTATTTTACCCCACCTGTCCACTTTACCCCCACCACCCCTAGTTCAATTTTAATTATTTTTGGCTCATTTCAAAGATAATTAACTAAATTTACATTTGATGTCTTCAACTTAACGTATTTAACGATTTTTGTATATAAAAATGTTATGTAAAGTTAGCACATTTTACCACGCTTCAAAAAATGAGGCAACCTTACGTTAAGTTTTGGTATGTAAATTTCAACAAATATGTGTGGTTCAATGTCTATGCAGTAAGTATCATTGATTTTGTTTCAAATAAGCCAAAAAGAATTAAAATTGAATGAAAGATGACAAAGATATCAACAGATCACTTTTCCATGTTTTACGATAGTGACCCCAAACTTTTGGTCGATGACATCAAGGATTAATTTACTGAATAACTTTTTTTCTAGATTTTTTAGCTAAGTTCTGTAAAAAGCAGTTGAAAGCTAATAGAAAATGGGTCATATTACCGCTCTCATCTTAAAATTTGGTCAACCCAACTTCCAGCGACACTGCCGTAAGTTTATATTCATTTTTTAGAAAATTTGGCAACTTTGGGTTAAGTTTACATACAAATTTTTTTGAAAAAGTTTCTTTTAAATCATGTTCAAAGTTTCTTTGACTTATTATCTTTTGAATGAAACCTAGGGTTTTGAAATCGGACGCAAATTGGCGGAGATATGGGCCTAAAAAAATTACATGTTTTTGAGGGGGTGACCCCAAACTTTTGAACGGGAGTGTACTAGCATTACATAATCTATACTCTATGAATATTCCAGATCAGCCAAACTACCTTGGAGTTCAGATCTTGAGGTCTACCTACCTTGTCTACACTCATAACTATATCTGTTATACTGAGTTTCGTTGCATAATCAACCGTGGTCAATGGAGTCTACTTGATATTATTACAAACCTTCGGGACATTCAGGGTTGTCTGAACTGTCCTATATTAAAGTCCTTTGAATCTACAAAAATCATTTTATGTGTTTTCGCCATAGGTATATTCCAGGTCAGTCAATCAACAGTGCAGTTCAGAACTTCAACACTACACTCGTAACAGCTGCCTTATGTGCTATACTGAGTAACGTTGCAAAATTATACATGCTTATTGGACTAATCTGTAGACTACTTGATATAATTATAAACCTTCGAGACATTCAGAGTCGTCCAAACTGTCCTACAATGAAGTCCTTGGAATCTACATGAATATTTTTTGTGTTTTCATCATAAATAATAGCATTGCATAATCTGCTCGAATTCGTGAAGTTCTGGAAACCTCAAATGTCATTTAGAGACACTTAAGGAATATTCCAGGTCAGCCAAACTATGTTGGAGTTCAGAACTTCAGGACTACTCTCGTAACAGCAGCCACATCTGATATACTGAGTAACGTTGCATAATCAATCGCGGTTACTGAACCAACCTGAGGTGGTCTATATATTATTATTAACCTTTTGGGACACTAAGGGTCGTACAAACTGTCCTGAAGTTTTGTTCTTGGAAGTTACAGTAGTTATTCTCACAATGACAACACAACAGTACAACTGTAATCTATAATGCCTCTGGCATTCATGGGTCATTCCAAAAGAGTTTTGAGATATTCCAGATCAAACAAACTACTTCAGGTCTACACTTGAGGGGGTTAGAAGCAGAGGGGTGTAAGTGACAAAAACTCACTTTCGAGTAAATGAGGTTTAAAGTTTTTCACCAATTTTTCATCCCATACAAAAATTTCGAAATCAACACAATTTTCTACGACTTATTGTAATGTTTCTAATCATCCTAAAAATAATCTTAAAAAAGTTCCTGAAAGCTTGAAATCTGAAGAATTTTTTGATATGCTCAACTCAAAATGGACAAAACTGTCAGATTTGTGTGAGATTCGTGATAATTTAGGTGATCCAATCTTTCATGGAGTACACAACTTTATATCTACACTTACAATGCCAACCTGCTACACTAAATACTAATACATAATGAACAATATTCACTAGTATTCTTCATAGACTAGTAGGCATAATTATGTGCCCTTGAAACATTCAATGTAGTTCATACTCATATTTTAGAAGTTATCGTTACATCCGTAGACCAGGGATTGGCGGCATGCACCGTGCGGTGCGAAAAAAGCGTGTGCTTCACACAATCGCAAGTGCTCGTCTCCCGTTTTGCCGAGAGACAAGAGACGTATGAGTGAGAGCTTTCGTAATTGTGCGAGAGACAATCGCAGCACTAGCTCTACGGCGCAGGGAGTAATGCACGGTGCTTGGGACTGCGCTTGTCTCCAAACAGAAAAAAATCAATTAATGAATTAATTGAAGAGTTTGTGTTTTCGGCAAAGTTGTTAAGCTTGTCAAGGGTTGACAAGTGATGGGTCGTTTGATTCGAAATTTTTCCAATCGTGCGTAGTATCAAGCCAAGTGCCAAGCACGGAGACAAGCACCGAGAGAGTTCATACAACAGAGTGTGAGAGACAGGAGAGCTCCAGCGCGCGGCAAAGTAAGCGAGCAACACACAACCGATTGCGCGTACTCGTCTCCTTCTAGTTTGTTGTGCTGTCTCGTAGCAGAGTGTGCGGCACGCAAAGAGTTTTGAGTCGCACCCTATCCCTGCCGTAGACTTATGGATCTAAACTCAAGAACAGTTTGGATGACCTAGGACATCCCGTCTGGTTTGATACTGTCTTTTTAACTTTCAGAAGACTTAATGGACATGATAGAGTACAAACCGTAGCTTTGCATAATGAAAGAAGTTATCGTTACACCCGTAGACTTTAAGATCTTAACTCAAGAACAGTTTGGCTGACCTAGGATATCCTGATTGTTACAATCTATTGAACTTTCAGAAGACTTATTGGACACGATAGATAACAAATTGTGGCTTTGTATAATAAACGAAGTCACCGATACACCCGTAGGTTTCAGGATATAAACTTAAGAACAGTTTGGATGACCTAGGGCATCCCGTCTAATCTGATAGTGTCTTTTCAACTTTCAGAAGACTTTCTGGACATGATAGAATACAAAGCGTAGCTTTGTATAAAGAAAGAAGTTATCGTTACACCCGTAGACGCTAGGATCTAAACTCAAGAACAGTTTGGATTACCTAAGATGTCCAAATAAATATTCTTCATCCTGTTTCACTCTTTCGTTGCTTTTAGTGTTCAAACAGAAATACTCAGAAAAATCTATTATAACGCTTGGAATAATCCGGCTTCAAAGGGATAAGGATGTTACAGGTGAGCTTTTAATTACAGGACGTTTCAGAGTGATTTCAGAGGCGTTTGAGGTAATCTCAAGGGGTTTCAGGGTTCGCCACTGTAATGTTTCTGAAACCCGCCGAAAGTCCTCTGAAACTTCCTGAAATTCCTCTAAAATCCACCTAAGGCGCACTCGGGGCCCATGTCACGCACCTGAATCCCTCCGAAACCCCCAAAAACGCTTATGTAACGCCTTTGTAATGTCTCGGAAACCCGCCGTAAATCCTGTGAAGCTTCTTGTAATGCCTCTGAAATCCTCTCAGACCCCATGTAGTGCTCCTAAGCCCCTTTCCGAAACTATGTAACGCTTTTGTAACGTCTTAGGAAACCTAAAATCATCTGATTCTTCATGAAATGTCTCTAAAAACCTCAACCACCCCGTCGTATACCATGTAACGCACCTAAGACCCTTTGACACTATGTATTGCCTCTGTTAAGGCTCTAAGTCTGACACTCGCAGAAAATCCTCTGAAGCTTCTTGAAATATCTCTAAAATCGCTCTAAGACTCCCTCAGACCCCATGTAACGCATCTGAACCCCTCCAAAACCCCAAAAATGCCAAAGTATTGGCCTTACGTCCCTTAACGCACCGCAAAATGTCAAAGTAGTGGCGTTACGTCTCTTAAACCAACCGAAACTTCAAGGAAAGCCTCTGAAAGCTCCCCTGAAACATCCTGGAATTCCCTGAAACCTGAAATAATTTTTGTTTGTTTTTGTATTGCCTAGCTTTGCGATTTTGCTGGCAAGTGGATAACTCGATCTCCGCAGCTATGTATGTAGTAGTGTTGGAGTACTGTGGTGGAGTAGTAACCCGCACCTTGGACACTTGAAGGTGTTTGGAGTGAAGCATATGTTTATATTCCTGAAACCAGGAGGAGCAAGCTCGACTCGTAAGCGAATCAGTTGAACTTTGTGGGCTATTCGGAATGCGCGCTTCACCGAGCTCGGTAATGGAAAGTCATCCATCAGTTTTAGATCCGGGCACCAAAAGCGAAGAAGGAAGGGACGAACCTATGGAGGCATTCGGGCTACAGGAGAAGGCTGACCACCGTAAAGACGGCGAGGACTCGGTGAGACCCTCCGAAACCGTTGAAAACGCCTCTGAACGTTTGAAAACACCTCTGAAACGTATATTTAATCCACTGAAAATACTCTAAAATATCTAGACATGCCTCCGAAATCACCCTAAAACCCTTTCGGATCTCATTTAATTCACGTAAGACCTTCCTAAGACCCCTCGGATGGCACAAATTTCCCAAATGGAGGAGAAAATGCCTCTGGAGCCGACCTACTGATACATGAAGACCCCTCGGACTCCTTGTAACGCTGCTGAATTCCTCCAAAGCCCCCGGAATCGTTAATGAAACGCCACTGTAACGTCTCTTGCCGAAAATTCTGTGAAACTTTCTATAATGGCTTCAAAATCCCTCCGAAGCCGTAACTTCTATGAAAACCGAAAATCCTCTAAAATGTCCTAAAATGTTTCAGGAATCTCCCTTAAACTCCGTTGAACCCCATGTAACGCACCAGAATCCCTCTGAAACCCCCGAAATCGCCCATGTAGCGCTTCTGTTACGTCTCGGAAACTCGCCGAAAATCCTTTGAAAGTTCCTCAGATGCCTCTGAAAGCTCCCCTGAAACATCCTGGAATTCCCAGAAACTTTAGATCTTATTTATCGCGACACGACTTTTATGTTTTTTTTACCCCATTCCGAGATTTTCTTGGCAGGTGAATAACTCTATCTCCGCAGCTATGTATGTACTAGTGTTGGGGTACTGTGTTGGAGTAGAAACTTGGACCTTGGACACTTGAAGGTGTTTGGAAGTGAAACCTACGGCCATATCCCTGGAACCATGAGGAGCAAGCTCGACTCGCAAGCGAAGAAGTTGAACTTTCTGGGCTATGCGATGGAACACAAGGCTATCGGTTTGTAGATCTATAGACGGATTCTCTAACCATCAGCCGGGACGCACTATCATTTCGCTAGCCAGAATGAAGAAGAAGAAGAAGGCACTACTGGCGGTACGCGCTGGTTAAGCAGGAAGAACCTGGGCGCCGCACCGAAACGATTTGATGACTACATCGCGTCGTAGGGATTGCGGCCTGTGCTTTTGAAGAGCCCGTCAGTTATCCTGAGGCGATCAAATATCCGGAGTGGCGAAATGTCACGGTTGACGACTCCCTTCGTCACAGTGGTGCTTGAGACCTAGCACCGCTGCCGAAAAGACGCAAGTGTGTGGGATCCAAGTGAATATGCAACCTAAATCGCAATGAAGCTGCTACGGTAGTAAAGTTCAAGGCGAGAGTTGTGGTGCAAGGATACACGCAATAGTTCGGGATCGATTATGATCAGGTGTTCGCACCGGAAGCTCGTTACACAACGGTGCGGACATTCTTGATAGTAGTTGCGAATCGTGGAATTATGGTCCGGCTCTTGGACGTCAAGACGGCATACCTTAGCGGAACCTCAGATGAGGAGTTTTTTGTGCACCAGCTGCCGGGATTTGCTGTACTTGGACAGGATGAGCTTGTATGTCGACCGAAGCGGCGCATCTATGGGTTGCGCCAATCAGTGCTGGTCAAGTTGGGATTCAAAGCGTCGTCAGCGGAACAGCCTGTACGTGAAGAAATATGGCGAAGTGACGGTGAAGCTGCTAGTGAATGTCAACGACATGCTGCTTGCATCATCCGATGAAGCGGAAATGGAGCGGGTCTACCAAGGACTTGCCCAAAAGGAAGGACACATTCTTGGTCGCGCCTCTATCGTACCTTGTTCAACTGAAGCAGTATATTGAGAAGCTATTGGACAAGCACGGAACAGATCAAGCTAAGACAGTAAAGCTTCCCATGGATCCGGGATACTTGAAGTCCCATGAAACAAGCAAGTTTCTCGAGGATTCAACGGCAACGCTTCCTCAACCACTTGTAGAGGAAGAACAATGCTACCTGGAAGGCGATCAAACGCGTCGTTTTCGAGCATCTACCTCTACTTAGTTACCCCTCGTATCAAATAGAATGCGAACGACGCGTTTGATCGCCTTCCAGGTAGCATTGTTCTTCCTCTACAAGTGGTTGAGGAAGCGTTGCCTGTACGATAGGCAAACAGTTTCAAACAATAAACAAATCGCTTTCGCTCTTCGTACATATGTACAACAGAGATGGTTATATTTGCGGTTTAGGGGAAGATGATATAGATCGATGAGATTAGAATTGAACCTTATGACAACTAAGTTGCCGGGTCATTAATTGGCTCGGTAGCTTAGTTGGTAAAGCACTTGTCTAGCGAATAAGGGTCGTGAGTTCAAATCTCACCTGAGCTGTGGATTTTTTCCCAATTTAACTAATAATTTACCCATCTGTACATATGTACGTTGAGTTATTGGAATTCATAATGATTTGGATGAATATCATAAGGTCACTCTATGACGTAAAATCTTCTCACAGCTTGGCTTTTATTCATGTTTAGCAACATGATATTCTCAAGCGTCGGTAGCCGTGTGGATAAAACACGGGCTCGGTGATCCCGACGTTCATAGATCGAATCCAGTCTGCATCATTTTAAGATTTTTTTGTTCTTTTCATAAGTCTATCTTATGAGATTTGTCATAGCAAGCACCATCAATTTTCATAAGGTATTCTTATGGCATCCATAAGAAATAATTATAGCAAATTTTCATAAGGTATTTCGATGAATTTCGCTAGTTTTTTTCGCTGAGTGTACAGTTGCGCGGAAATGGTAGTCAACCGTTTGCCGGGTATTCAAACTCCGATTGAGCTGGACATCCCCAGTGCCGGCGATCAACCTCCGGTTCGATGTTCTACTTTTGAGGAGGAGCGATATCCTGGACACCCGAGCAGAAGAAAATAACAAGTGAATAACATATCGAGGTATTTTTCTTGAATACTACCATACTTTGATATGCCCTTCATTAGGTGGAAATAAGAGGCAAAATAACAAAAACGAATACCAAAATTTAGTATAAATAACACCTAGAAAAAAAAAAAAACAAGTCTTGTTATTTCCATAATGAATGCATACCTAAAATTTCAAGTGTTGTATTTGTTATCCCAAAGTTATTGAATAACAACCTAATAACATTTCTTGTTATTAAATGTTTCATTTGTACGATGACTTCATGATGTAATAACAAATCTTGTTCTTCGGTTATTTTCTCTGCTAAACCAACAAATACTACATCAATACCAAACTCTGCTCAAATACCTCCAACTGTTATTGTGATGTTCTCGTAACATTTCGTAGAATAACGCACGAATAACAATTTTAGGTATTAGAGCACATGTTGCTCTTCGCATGGTATTTGAAAGGTATGCCCTTCTGCTCGGGCAAGCAGGAGACAATCGTGCGTAACACTCTCGTCAATGGAGGCGGTATATGTCACACTCTGCGAGGCCTGCCAAGAGACCATCTAGTTGTGGCAGCTTCTACGGGATTTCGCCTACGATCATGAAGAACGAGGATATCCGGGAATGTCTGGCGTTCGTGAAGAAGACTGAGAAGTCGAACCGTCAGTCACAACAAATCGACACCACGAAGAAGTTTATTCACGAGTTGGCCGAAAACCAAGAGTTCAGTGTACTGTTCTACGGAGGTTATGGTAGCAGACATCTTAACGAAGCCTCTGGGAGTTCTCAGAAACACAAGCAGTTTTTCGAGATGCTCGGGATGGTGGACGACGTGTGAAGCGGGTACCCGATGAGGAGGAGTGTCGGAATGTTCATCGTCAACCAATACACATATCCCAAGCGATAGTGTGCCTCTTCGTGTGCACCCCTATTAACTTGCAAGAAATTGCATGCGCCGTAAGGAATTACGTTCATGAAACAAACTCGCTATACTCCGTACTTCTTAATGTTTGGCTGGAACATGATCTTGGGCGGAACGGCGATATGGTCGGAAGCACCTAGAGTGCTATAACTTCGGAGAGAAAATCGTGTGAGAAGACTGCTAAGCATCGTGATTATTTCGATACTCGTTAAAACGAAAAGAAGTGAATGAAACCTCTAAGCTCGTTTCCTGGAACTCCCAGTGCAAGTGAAATCCTTCTGCAGTTTGAGAGGTGATCCTTTTTTTTTGTGTGCACCAGTGCTTCCGTTTCCTCCCGCTGTTAAACTTTAATCCGGATTTTGAACCAGCACCAGTTCACGTGCCGGTTACGGTACGCAGTTATCCGATGACAACCCGCGTCCCACCTGCCGTTCTACTAGAAATTCCTTCAGAAATTCCGTCAGGAAGTTAATTCAAGAATTTCTCTCGTAGTTCCTTCAGAGTTACTTCCAGGATTTTTCTTCTGATTTTTTAAAGCTCCGTCAGGGGTTTCTCCATCTAGAATTTATTTCATCAGGGACTGATTTAAGAAGTTCCTCAACGATTAGAGTCTTTAAGAGTTCTATTAGAGGTTTCTTCTGCCGTATTTCAAGGATTTCTCTAGAAGTTCCTACAGAGAATTTCTTCTTGAGTTCCTCCAGGAATTCCTTTTTATTTTTTCAGGAATTCCTTAGATTTTGCAGGGGTTTCTCCAAAAAAATTATTTGGGAATTCCTTCAGAGATTCATTCAGGATTTTTTTCTAAGAATTCCTGAGAAGATTTCGTCTAGAATTCTTTGACGATATTCTCTTGAATTCCTTGAGAAATTTCTCCTGGAATTCCTTGAGCATTTTGTCCAGGAATTCTTCCAGACACTCCTTCGGTGATTTCTCTAGGAATTTCTTCTTTGATTCCTCCAGCAATTGATTCATGGATTTTCGGGGAAAACTTTGAAGAATTTCTCTTGGAATTGCTGGGAAGATTTTTTCAATCTTCAGGAATTTCTTCTCAAATTCTTTCGGAGATTTCACCAGCAACTCCATCAGGGGATTCCCCAAGAGCTCCATCATGGATTTTTCCACAATCTCCTTCATGTTTTGCTGAAAGAACTGTTTCATGGGCTCCTTCATGGGCTCCTTCAGAGATATCTGCAACGTCTTATCCAAATATCTCTCAAGCGATTTTTTCCTGGAATTGTTTGAGGAGTGCCTCAAGATCTCCTGCAATAATTTTTCCAGGAAACCTTTGAAGATTCCACCAGGAATTTCTTCAGGGATTTTCCTTGATTATTAGTGGGATTTTCCTGGAAATCCTTGAGGGATTTCTCTTAGAATACTTTGAGGAAATTGTTATAGAGCTTTCTTCAGGAACTCTTTCAGGGATTTCTTTTCAAATTTCATGAATGAATTCTCCAGTTCCTCCGTCGCGGATTCCTTCCAGACTTCATCCAAGAATTCCATGAGGGATTTTTCAAAGAATTCTTTGAGGCAAACCTCCAGGAGTTCTTTGAGGTATTTCGACTGAAGTTCTGGAATTTCTCCAGGACCTCTTTCAGAGAAATCTTGGCATTGCTTCTGGAACTCCTGCAGAAACTCTTCAGGAATTTCTTCAAGAACTCTTACAGGGATTCCTGCAGTAATACCTTCAAGAATTCTTGCTGAAATTGCTTTAAGGATTTTTTTTCTGGAGCTCCTTGAGCGATTTCTCCTGTGATTCCTTGACACATTCCTCCAGGAACTCCTTCAGGGGCTTTTCCTGGAGTTGTTTCATTGATTTATCCACGAAGTTCTTCATGGATTTCTCCTGGAATTTCTCTTCACAAACTTGAGGAACTTCTTCAGGAATTGCTCTGAAAAACTGTCAAGTGTTTCTCTTGAAATTCATTCAAGAATCCCTCAAGATGTTTCTTCACTTCCTACGGAAATACTTTCAGTGATACTTCTCTCTGAATGCTCAAGAGATTTCTCCTGTTATTGCCATAGAGATATTGATAGGAACTCCTTAATGTATTCCCCATGGAACTCATTTCAGGCACTCCATTGGGGATTGCTTCGAGAATTCATTCAGCAGTTCCACCTGAAATTCCTTTTGTGATTTCTCTAGGAGCTCCGTCAGGGAATCCTCCAGGAGTTCCCTCTGTGATACCTTCTGACAGGCCCGTGCACAGAAGTGGCGGCAAAGGAGGGTTTTTTTTCTTTCAATTTCGGCAAAAGGCGGAGGGGCGCATAGTTTATGGAGCGTTGGTAATGAGTGGGGGTTAACACCCAAACCCCTAATTCCCCCCCCCCTCTCACCCCTTGTGCACAAGAGCTCTTCCAAGGATTCCATGAGGAAATCCTTCAGGGATTCTCCCAGGATTTTTCAGGGATGCAGGAGATCCTTCAGGAATTCCTCTAGAGATTCCTTTTCGAGTATACTCAGGAATTCCTCTAGAAGTCCCTTCAGGCCAAATATATTATGGCCATATACGTGTGATCTTACGACTGTGGATTCTACACTTGATAGGAATTTCTCGGCTTTGGCAGTCTGAGTGGGTAGCAAAAGGCTGGTTTGCTCCTAGGGGCTGTCCATAAACCACGTGGTCATTTTTTTTGGGACTTTTTAAAACCCCCCCCCCCCGTGGTCATTAGTCCATACAACAATTTTTATATGTCCATACAAAATGGTCTTTGGTCGAACCCCCCCCCCCCCCCCCTTATGACCACGTGGTTTATGGACAGCCCCCTACATCCGACGTTTCGGTTATATTTATTTAACCATCTCCTATTCCCTGAAGAAGGTTAAATAAATATAACCGAAACGTCGGATGTAGGAGCAAAACAGCCTTTTGCTACCCACTCAGACTGCCAAAGCCGAGAAATTCCTATCAATATGGTCATATAGTTATCTTTTTGCCTTTCTCGTACACTAAGTGTACTGGAAAGGCTATATGTTCACTCCAAAAATGACTTTTTGATAGAAGGCCCGGAGGGTCGAGTCACATATACCAATCGACTCAGCTCGACGAATTGAGGTGATGTCTGTGTGTGTGTACAAAAACTCACATCACTTTTTGGCAGTAAACCTCAACCGATTTTAATGACCGACGGTTCATTCAACGCGGCATACAGTCCCATTGTTTCCTATTGAAAATGGTTCGGATCGGTCCAGCCGTTTCGGAGTGGCCATTTAGGTGTTCCGGATCGGTACCTCTGGGAGAGGCCAGACATAAAAATGAAACAAACCCATGCATGCGACATATCAAACCACGGCATTTTCGATCATCTGATAAATGGAAAGCAGGAAAATAGTCTCAGACCATATCTGAACCGGTAGTGTTCCGGAACCGGTTCCGGATGTCCCGCCAGGAGTGGCCAAATATAAAAGAGAACCAAACACATGCATGCGACTCATCAAACCACGGCATTTTTGATAATCTGATGAACGGTAAGCAGGAAAATAATCTCAGACCATATCTGAACCAGTAGTGTTCCGGAACCGGTTCCGGATGTCTCGCCGGAAGTTGCCAAATATAAAAGAGAACCAAACCCATGCATGTGACACATCAAACAGCGGCATTTTCGATAACCTGATGAACGGTTAGCAGGAAAACAGTATAAGACCATATCTGAACTGGTAGTGTTCCGGAACCGGTTCTGGGTATCCCGCCGGATATGGCAATATTAAATTGAACATAACTCGTTCATGCGACACATCAAACAGCGGCATTTTCGGTAACCTGATGAACAGTTAGCAGGAAAATAGTATCATATCATATCTGAACCGGTAGTGTTCCGGAACCGGTTCCGGATGTCCCGCCGGAAGTGGCCAAATATAAAAGAGAACCAAACCCATGCATGCGACACATCAAACCGTGGCATTTTCGATAACCTGATGAACGGTAAGCAGGAAAATAGTCTCAGACCATATCTGAACCAGTAGTGTTCCGGAACCGGTTCCGGATGTCTCGCCGGAAGTTGCCAAATATAAAAGAGAACCAAACCCATGCATGTGACACATCAAACAGCGGCATTTTCGATAACCTGATGAACGGTTAACGGGAAAACAGTATCAGACCATATCTGAACCGGTGGTGTTCCGGAACCGGTTCCGGTGGGTCCCGATGGGTGAATGCAACTTTGTAAGGAGTGATAGAAGATCATCAATAGTGAAAAAAATGTGTACGCATATGGTCAAAACTCAACCGTTACATAGTAATTGAACTTTACATATTTTTGACCTTTCTTGCCTCAAACTGGCTATAACTTGAAAATGGTCAAACTCATCGCAGCTTTTTAACCCTCATTCGAAAGTTTCTTGAATTTTCTATCAAAAACAGATCTTCCAATCTATTGGTTCAGTTAAATATCTTAGTTTTCTACAGCATTTAAGCTCGAAAATATTGTTTTGCCTTTCTCGTACACCGAAGTGTACTGAAAGGCTATATGTTCACTATATGGCTATATGGCGTCTCAAAATTCAGGATGGCGGCATAAACTTCAAAATGGCAGCTGTTTAATGGAGGTTTACGCTCTAAAATCGTTCAATATGGGTATATTTGGTATGGGGAAGACAACCGGAGTTCAAAAATAGCTACCAGAATATCCAAGAAGGCGTCTCAACATTCAAAATGGCGGCTGTTTAATAGAGTTTTGGACTCTAAAACCATTCAATATGGGTGTATCTGATATGGGGGAGAAGTCTGGAGTCCAAAAATAGCGACCAGAATTTCCAAGCTGCTGGACATAAATCCTAAATGGCGGTCAAAATTCAAAATTGCGGCTGTTTTTTAAGAGTTCAAGGCTCAAAAATCAAAAAACAGATAAATGATATGATCTCTGATGCCATGAAATGGATTTCTGTTATACGTATGAAAGTGCGATATTCATCAACATGTCACTTGAGTTGTATTTAAATGTGTTTTCGAAGGCACGAGAAAGGCACCATCACCGCAAGGTGGATAATTTAGGGTTTTCATTCAAATATTTTGATGAAATGCAATAAAACCTAGAATAAAATCAGTAACATATAGGGTCTAGGACCATTTGGACAGGAGCACCTATTTTGGGCACTTGCTGCTGTAACTCAGTTAATATTGAATCGATTGACTTGATTTTTGAGACGGACGATGAGATACGGACAGTAAACGCAAGTCAATCGGTTTGAAATTGACTGAGTTACAGCAGCAAGTGCTCAAAATAGATGCTCCTGCCCAAATGATCCCAGACCCATTGAACCACACGCATGGTAATATTTACTTTTATTATGTACTATGCTGTGTTTCACACACATCGTAGATTGCTCTAAAATACAGATTCAAAAATACATAGAATCTGGATAGTGAGTAACATGGTAAATTCAACCCCGAATTTTGTAGTAATAAAAAAGGTGCTTTCAAATGCCAAAGTTCTACAAGTTCCTTAGAAAATGAGTTGGAAAAAATCGGTTGAACTTTGAGGAAAGCATTACACTTGAAGTGCAAGCATCATTTTTAACCTTCCGTAGTTCGTGTGGTTGGCCACTACCGCCAGCACCACGCTAAGTCTGAAGATAAAAAGCGAGATTTTTTCAACGTGCTGGTACAAAATACAACAGCGCGAACACTCGAGGAACTTTGCAGCATTTGCTCCACATCTTAATGTTAATAGTTTTGGCTCAAATTTGGAAGTTTCTTTTTTATGTAGTTTGAATCTAGAAGAGCATACAAATTCAACAACTTCAATAATTTTTGAAAAAATCAGCCGCACCCTAATGAGCAGCCTTTCTCGAAAACGTTTGATTTGATTATGGATTTCTCTGCCTGTAGAACGATCAGTTGCCATACATCTATGGCGTGCGCTAGATCGGGATTCGTCTCCAGTTCCAGCAGACTTTTACCGAAGATCGCTCATTAGGTGCGTGGCAGATAACCGGTTGGTGGATTCAGCCCAAGGGCTGCTGCACAACATAGCTCAAAGGTGAGACTGTAAAATTTAGTATACCGGTATTCTGAAGCCCACGCTCCAGCAAGAATAACTGTGTGATTCATAATAGTGAGTGAGTTTATTGTTGAAAATCAGATGAGAGCATCCGGTGATCAACACCGGCCGATGTCCCATTTGCATAATACCTGCGTTTTTGATCAGCCCGTTGTGAAATTACAATAGGGTTTTTGACCCCATTTTCGGCACTACAGGGGTACAAAATTGTGCATTACCTAAATTCACAACGAAACGATCGTTTGCGTCCACTTCTTCCATCTAAATCAGATACCTTATTGCGTATAAATTTGTTGTTAACAGTGATTGTTGTGAAGATTTTTTGCCGGAAAGTTTATTTCGAACGAGTTTACTGCACCTAGTTCAGCACCAATTCCCGGCACCAGTGCCGAAGTTTCAGCAAAATTACTTCGGCACCCATCTTTGTGCTGACGAAGAGCACTCGTCTACGTGCGTGTAATAATTGCTATGAGCACTTTTGAGGCTTCAGAGTGAACGTTCAACTCATTGACTGTGGATCCCGTTGCGGAAATGTTGCGGGAGATGATTACCTACGGAAGTGCGTGTGGAAAATATGTGGCAAGTGTTATTTTGATTTGTTTTGCTGTGAGGTGTCGGGAATTAGCGCGGGTGCCAGAGTAGTTCGAAACCCTAACGTTTCCGGTAAAACAGGGTTGTCTGGTGGAATAAAGTGCGCCCTCATACGGCATGTTCTCCACTACTTTTGTTAGAGCAAATTACCATAGTTGATAATGTGCGTGAAGCGCTTTTAAAATGCTCGGTAAAATGTTTATTTTGGTGTACTTTTTAGAAACATCATATTCTAGCCCATTAGTGCTTAATCTGGAAAAAAAATAATTGCTAATGAGATCTCATATTGTACAAGAAACTGTGTTATTAAAATGTTGCCTTGATTTTTTTTTTGAAGCATTCTAAATCAGACTTCCTATGCTTCCCCATGCAAAAAAAAAACGGTGCTTCACTCATATGGCAAACTTTTTCCAAGCGGCAGCAGCTTATCTTCGATCAAACGATTAAACGGGTCCGCTTTCGAACGAGACTCGTTAGTCGTTACCGTTTCGCATTTCTGCCAGTTTCCGATACGAATAAATTATATAATATAATCGAATATTAAAATAGGAGTTATGATCTCATCATTGTATCAAATGGTGAAAATCTTAGGGGTTGACTAGGTACGCTTGGATGTGTCTTTTGCTGGAATTTTGTAAATGAGACGAGCACAGCTTATTTAATGACAGAATTTACTCGTACACGGTTTCTGATAAACGGCAAATACGATTACCAAATGTACCGAGTTAAATCTACTGAACGCAGTAAATAGATGAAAAAAAAAATGGCGCTTCGAATTGGAAGATAAACATCTATTCTGATTCACTGCGTTGAAAACCAATTAAAAATCTACTTGATTTTGTTATACGAAGACGCGGTGTACAACTCAAAAGTCATGTGATTTTTCGACAAACATAATTGATTCATAAAAAATATACAAACTCATGAATTAGAAAATCAATTTTTCGATTTTTGGCCTATGGTGGTACCACTGTGCATAGGGGGAAAAATCTGCTCAACAAACACCCTTACAGGAAGGTTAGGGTAGTGTGGGGTTAAGGCCGTCTTCTACAACAGTAAATAGTAAATGCCAGGTCTACTCTCTTCTCGACCCACTAAAACACACTTCTATGGTCGCCAAACCCTTCGTCTCTCCGGAACCACCAAGAAGGCATTGCTTCAGAGAGGGGCTAGTGCACATCGCACCCTCAAGGTTAGCTGTGTAGCCTGCAGCAACGAACATCGATGACTCGTTCTGGAGAGTCCATCACGGTAGCATGTTGGCGCTTAGCCAGTTTCCCGACTGGTCCTCACCACTCCCTTTGTCCTCGGAAAGCGTGCAGGGTCAACCCCGCCCGCGCCCAACTGCTTGGCAGACATCAAGAACTGATGCCCACGTGCAACCCGATCTGACCTGCTGAAGGCAAGGGTATCACTAACCTCCAGGCCCTATCAGCTGCACCAGAAGGTTGCTAACAGCAGGGTCTCCACCAGCCCCGACCCTTGTCGGGGACCCCTTTCCAACCGCGGGCTCGGATCCAACCCAATAGGCCTATGTCACGACAGCACCACTACCGGGACTTCCTCTCCGCGGCCACTTAATCGCTGTAAGGGTTGGGCACCGGTATGACCTACGAAGTCGACTCCGAACCCCTGGACCACCTCTTGTACTACATCTGAACTAGCCATTCTCCGAGTCCACGCGCCACCTCCTCTGTAGCTCCCAGACGATATGGGTAATGGCCGTTGAAACGGCGTTTCAGCCAAACTCATCCATACACAATACACATCCTCTGGACCAAGTTGTTCGGGTTTGTGTCCTCCCCGCATGTGGCAAGCATGCGGTCATGCATTGTGCGAAAACGCGGGCACACGAGCAAAACGTGTTCCGCCGTTTCCTCTAAATCATTGCACACTGGGCATTCGGGAGAATCCGCATGCCCGAAACGGTGTAGATACTGTCGGAAGCAACCATGACCTGTAAGGTGGAATGTAACTTCCCCATGGCGCCTATTAATCCAACTATCTACCCTCGGTATCAACCTATGGGTCCACCTTCCTTTGGTGGAACTGTCCCATGCGCGCTGCCATTTGACCATAGAGGCCATCCTGGCAGTCCTGCGTATGCCTCTTGTGCCGCGCATTTCGAAGCACTCCATGTCCTCACTAATAAGGATGCCGATAGGCACCATACCAGTAATGACGTAGAGAGCGTCGTGTGACACGGTACGGTACGCGCTCGCAACCCTTAGGCACATGGACCGCACCGTTCCTGCTGCTTGCACTGATACATATGTGCTTGCACTGCCGACATTCGCAACCTCCACGTTTAATCCCGCCATAGCTTCCAGTAGAGCCCAACCTCTCTCGTTCGTAGAGCGACTGCCCCACTCGACCGCCCACGCATTAAAGTCCCCACCGATGACCAAGGGACTCAGCCCAACTAGTGCACTTGCCAGTGAGTCTAGCATGAACGAGAACTGGCCTATCGGCCACCTGCGTTGGGCATAGCAACTGCAGTAGTAGACCCCGTCGATCTTCGCAATCGCGAAGCCCTCACACGTCGTGGAGATTATCTCGTACAGATCGCCGCTTTCTTGGCCTTATCCGCAACCCAGTTCCCGTTATTGGGGGGGGGGGGGGGGGGGGGGAAGGGGGCATGCGGTATGGGTCCGAAAGAAGCGACTCGACTCCGAGGCGGATTGCCACAACAGCTGCTGCGCGGCTTCACAGTGAATCAGGTTCAACTGTGTGACTTGCGTCATTTTCGGCTGTTCTGTCCACTTATGCTTGGGCACTTATGCCCACCCGTCACGTGGCCTTTGTTCGCCGTGCAAATCAGACACTATGGTGTCGATTTGCACTCCCTGACGAAGTGGCCTTATACTCCGCAGCTTCTGCAGAGTTTGCTCCTATCGGGACCTTTGCATGCCCACGACTTGTGGCCTCACCCGAAGCACCTGAAGCACACTTCCGGCGGCTCACAGATACTAAGCGGACACTCCGACCAGCCGACTTCTACCACGCCCTTTGCAACCGCTTTCTTCGCTTCCCCGACTGGAAGCTTGATCGTTGCGATCTGCGTACCTACTGCTGTTTAAGGACAACAGAGAGCTCCTCCGCGGTAGTGATCTCATCCAAGTTCTTGCACTGGAGAGTCGCCTCCGGCGTCAGAGTCCTCATCTGTACCTTTTCGCCTAACACTTCTTGTGCTAGTGCCGTATAAGAGGAGCCCTTGTTGAAGGCATCCTTCTTGAGCACTAGCATCTCCTGTCCTAGTGCGCCGGATGCTTTAAACATCCGCGCCTAGTTCCGAGAGACGATTCTCACTCCGCATAGCCCGCAGCACATCTGCGTAGCTATTACCCTCTGTTTTGAGGACCAGTGCGTCGCCTTTCGCGCGCTTACGCGTCGGCTTCGCTTTGGTTTTACTCAAAACCTTCTCCTTCTCCCTTCGCTTTCTCTTACCAACCGTACTCCAAGGGTTCTCCTTCCCTTGGACCGGTTGGTCACCGCTACCGCTCTTAACAGCCACGCCTCGGGGTTTCAATTTTTTGCCCCGAGCTCATTTCGAGACCGGCTTGGGGTTGCTCGCAATACGCGGGCGTTTACCACTCATCGGCCGCTCCTCGTCGACTGATCTCGGCCGTTTGGTTTGGGCCAAGATTTTCCCTCTTTCTGCAGCCCCACCTGGCTGCACCTCATTCGCGCTCTCTGTAGAGGGGCGGTCCGTTTGCGTGGACCTCTCTTCTCCACTCACGCCAGTCACCTTGCATCGCTCGACCAAGAGATCATACTCCTTCTTGGCCTGGGCCACCGAATCGCGGAGCCTCAGCAGACCTTTTTTAAGGTCTTCGCTGATGTTGTTCCGCCCACTAGAGTATCCGATCAGCTCGTCGAGCTATTCAGCGACCACCAGTAGCTTCGGAAGCTCATCTCTATTGCGGGCCAGCGCGCGCGTGAATTCCACTCCACTCATCTGCGTGCCCACGATCGCTGACCCGACCCTCGGTGTGCCATACTCTGACACTTGAGGGGATTCCACCCTCGCCACTTGTGTTGGTGATCTGACCAGTCCGCTTCTCGCGAACGGGTTGATCACCTCACCCTCCGTATTCTCGGTCTCCTTGATTAAATATGAATCCATCTCTGTTGTAAGGGTCCCCCTTAGAGCCGCTGTCCCTCACTGCCATTGAAGTAGTCGCCCAAGGATCCCGGTGGTTATCTATGCAAGCAGGGAGGCCACCCACGGGTTGGCACAGGCCCTTATGGGACCTGAGCTCAGAGCCAGGATCAGCGCTAATCAGGATACTTCAACTGAACCTACCTCCACCCAGTTAGATTCCTAAGCTGGGTACAGATCGGGAACGTACTCTAAGGCCTTGCCAAGGTTTTATGGGACGGAAGGCAGCTCCGACATTAGCCCATCCGTCGTTTCAGGTCAGTCTCACCCGGCCCTACTAAGAGGATAGAACGCCGTCGGCACCAGCACACCTCTACTCCGCGGTCATCTAAGAGTGTACCATCTCATTGACCAGCTTCATCGCGCGCGCCAGTATACCGTAATCAGGAACTTACTGACGTTGCTCCTGATGTGCCCGAGGCACCTCTGACCAGGCAAGGGCACTTTGGAAGCGGTGCCGATTCGATTGTACAGAGTTGATGCTTCCGGATGTGTGGTATTTCTGAAGAGGCCCAGCAGAGCCCACTGCTGAACCCCCGCCACGCCTAGGCGAACTCCGCTTGAGCAACTTGTGTGCAGCGCACATGATGCTCGGTCGCCTTGCGATGCCAAAGGTGGTGAGTCCTCACTGATGTCAGGACATGCTTCGCCTAAGAAAAGCCGTCTTAAGCTCCCACCGTCAATGGTCTGAAACATCCTGAAATGCTTCCGAAAATCCCCCTTAAGTTCCTTCGTAATGCTTAAGTAACGCCTCTGAATCCCGTTGAAAATGCTGTGAAACGCCCTAAAATGCCTCCAAAATCCCCCTTAAACCCCCTCGGACCCCATGTAACGCACCTGTGAAGCTCCGAACCCCCCAAAAACTCTTCCGTAACGCCTCTGAATCGTAACGCCGCCGAAAATGGTCTGAAACATCCCGAAATACCTCCAAAATCCCCCTTAAGCAATGTAACGCACCTGTTGCCGAAGGGAAGGGCGACTGGTCGGATGCTGAAATTCTTTCAGCAAATCAAATTTCGTGGCTTGGTGGATTAGCTAAAGCTAGAACAGAGGAATTTATTAATTCACTTCTAAATAAATTCATAGAGCTTAAATTACAATATTTCAGTGCAACCAATATGTAGACGCCCTGTCATCCGATTCAGCAAACGTCAGCTGGCATCGGCTTTGCCGGATCTTTCTTGTGTTAGCTGCAATCTGAAGTGATGTAATGCACTTAATTAGTACATTTTTAGCAAACTATATGGTTACTCACTAACTAATTGATTATTCTATAATAAGTGGAAATTTAATATTCTAATTTGTTCACGACTTCTAATTATAAGTCTTCGAGCGGATTACTACCACCGTTCACTATCAGTCTTTGTTTCTTCTCTTCTTATTCTTGTATTATACTTTGAAAGAAACTTTGTTCCCACTTAGCGAATTGTATACGACAAAATACAGATGCGAAATGTTATCGCAACAGCACCTGCGAATTGAGATGCTCCGAAACTTCTGAAAACTTCTCTGTATCGCTTCCGTAATACCTCTGAATCCCGCCGAAAATGCTGTGAAACTTCCTAAAATGCCTCTAAAAATCCCCCTAAACCAAAGCCCCTAAAAACGCCTCTGAAACAAGCGTTGAATGCTCTGAGACGTCCAGAAATGACCCCGAAACCTCCTTAAGACCCACTCAGACTCCATGTAGCACGCATGAAACCTTCGGAAACACCCAAAAAAGTACCCAGACAACCAGAACTCGCATAAAAATGCATAGATTTTATCATATTACCACTAACTTACCTCACAATCACATAAATGTAAACCCTGAGTACAATCAAAGTGTGAAATTCATCGCAATAAACGACATTTGATTGTTGTTTTTGCGACGCACAAAACTGAATCGCATAATCATACAAGCAGACTCACAAAACAACATTCGCATTCGCATCGTTGTGTACTGTGATGATTATGCGTATTTCACCTTGTTATGACAACTCTACTCGCATTGGTTAGTCAACTAATTCGTACAAATGCATATGTAAGTTTGTTTACGTATACATACAAACTCACATTAGCGAGAATCTATTATACACACATAATGTGATTTGAAATGTGATAATAAGAAAAAAGTTGCTGTCTGATTGTAGTTGCGATGTGGAACCGTATCGAAAGTGGAAAACCGTTCAGAAGTAAACGATTTGTGATTAAAAATGATTATTGCTGTTTTGTGATTCAATTCCGAAGGATTTTGACCTGATCCTGCAGCGTTCTGGTAGGAAATAAAGCAAAACTCAACGTTTAGGTTCGGGATGTTTGCCAGACAGCTCCGTACTTGGACACCACAGGTAAGTCAGTTTTATTTAGGGAAGAATTGAAAAGAGTTAGAAAGTCAAAACGAATTATCAGCTTATTCTGCAAGAATTTGTGTGGCGTTATGTATACATTACCGATTGTTACTCCAAAAGTCTTAAGTTCGATACTGGGGGCGCCGTGAGTTGTATATTTTTGTTTTATTAAAAATAAGTCGCACAATATGACTCAATACGTCGCAATATAGTGCACATCTATAATCGCAGATGGTATCGCTTCAACTCATATAGCGTTATCTTTGTTCCGTTCATGCACGCATATCGCCTCCACTTTTGCACGCATAAAGCATATTTGCATCATTTTATGCGATAAAACTTTCACGGGTAGCTGCGCGTATAACAAAATCGTAAACTTCGTTTAACGTATGAATTGGTTGTCTGGGTACTTCTAACCTTCCTTTGCTCTCCTTTGTAAATATTCCTCAGCCGCCGTTGCAATAGTTCCCGTCATTATTAAAAAAATTTATGCACAATATTGGTTCTGAGTAGCTTTCCCTCTTTTTATGCAGGGCATAAAAAAGGTGCAAAAATTAATGCACTTTTAATTTAAAAATAACATGCATAAAAAGAGGTTTAAGTGTACTCCAAATAATTCGAGATGAACTTAACGAAGCAATCTCTAGCGCAATTCTGGAAGAAATATATGCAAAAATACCTTAAAGGATCTCTGAAGAAATTCCTGAAGGAAAACTCGAAAATAAAAGCACTGGAACAATCACTGGAGAAACCTCTAAAGATGTCCCAAAACAAATCCCCGAAGAAATGTCTGTTGAAATCCTTAGATGAACTCTTGACGGAATCTCTTGAGGAATCCATGATGGAATCACTGCAGCAAGCTATGGAAAACTTCCTGGAGAAATTTTTCATACCTATATGGTTTACAAAACTAGGAAAAAATCTAAAACAATCATTTTGATTTCTCAAAAATGCAATGCTGATATCGGGCACTCATGCGGCTCAAAATTCGTCTCAAGTCAGGCCCCCTCTGGGCCCCCTCCAGAAAAAATCCTAGCTACGCCAATGCTGAGATGCTTCAGGGGATCTCAGGGTGATTCCAGGAAGCCTCAGCAGCGCTTACTGAGGACTCGGAGGATTTCAGGAGACACTAAGAGCACTCAGGGGTGCTTCTGGGGGACCCAGTGCATTCCAGAAGGTTTCAGGGAGCCTTAAGGGGGCCTCATGTACATTTCAGGAGGTTCTTGGAGGTACCTGGAAGTCTTGGAGATGTTTCTCAAAGGGTCCCAGTGGTTTCTGTTGGGTTCAATGGGGTTTTAGAAGCGAATGATTACGAAATATCAGCGCCAACCTCCACCACGAACGAGAAAAAAAAAACAATTATACCGTCTTCGACCTTGCGGCCTTTACACACTGAACATTACTAACATTTGACAACGGACAACACATATTACACCCAGTGACCCAGTTGAGAATTTTCCGTTTAACGAAAAGTTTTCCCCGACTAGAGCGGGAATCGAACCCACACTCCGAGGCTTTCGAAACACCTAAACGAATGACACTGCCGCTAACCGCTCGGCTACGAAGCCCACGAGAAATCGAACCAACTGTGATCGATGTTCCACATCAGTCGGTTGGCTCGGGATATAAACTGATTGGAGACTATTCGTCCTCACTTGATATGGAGAAAATGCGGGAATGGTTCAGTGGATTTATTTTTTGCTCAAAACATGTAACTACACTGGTACTGTACGGTAACCCGACCAGAAGCTCCTAACAAGATTAAAACAAAATTATTACAACCGTTGTTAGAAATAACACAATTTGATATAATTTTGTTGGAAGGATTCGTATATGTGAATAACCATTACAAAATTGTAACAAAATTTGTTATTATTTTAAAAACAAAACTATAACAAAACTTGTATTATTCATTCAAACAGATATACAACAGCATTTGTTACATTATGCATATCAAAATAATTGCCTATATAGTATTTGCTACTTTTTTTTGTTACAAAATAATTTCAAAATGTGTTAGGTTTTTTATATTGACGCGAAATAGTTTGATCATTTTTGTAATACTGGCCACTCGAGTGAAAAGCCATAAGCATTCATTTAGAACGCAACGCTAAAATCGCCATGTATTAACAACCCCCCCCCCCTCTTCACTTACGCTTTTTTGTATGAAAGTCCTAAAATTTTTGTATGGACCGTAACGATCGGTTGTACTTTTCCCTCTCCCTTGAGTAATTTGGGGATGGCGTCATATTTGTTTAAAAAACTGCAATAGAGTTATCATTTAGTTATAATCTGCCAAATTCTTCCCAAACCAGCATTGCTTTGTAGCGTTTTAAAGAACATACTTTCTGCTGGAAGCTGTGGCGAAGAACCTGTTGACACAACAGTACAGTATTTTCTAGAATCTAGATGATGTTGGGTTATTTTTGTGGCACAATTGTTAAGTCTTGTCTGGTGTGAAACAAACCAAGTAAACATTGAAAATCTTCCCCTTCATCAGATCATTAGCTTTTCTTTCTTCTCTGTTAACCTTAGTTTTGTATTCTTCACGTGAACTTCATCCGTCTGTTCATCTGAGCTAACATGGCGCACCATTTTGACATTTGGAGGTGCTTGCAGTTAAAAATCATTGCAGACCGCTTGAACTGACCGAACGTCTACTGTAATAACCTTTCTGAATGTAACCGTTTCCGAGATATTCGGAATTTAACTTCATGAGTCTCATATGTAAGAAGATGCACTATTTTCATAAGTTATTCGATGCTCCATCAACAACATTATGTTATTCCCAACACATTTGTATATCCCAAAAACAATCACTTGATTGGACGAACAGTTCAAAAGTTATAGGAAGACTGTGAACTTCATTTTGTAGAAACGATTAAAGTTTCTAACGTGAAATGATCATAATGGAATGTTTTTATCGATAAACTCTAAGAAAGAATAAAGAAATACAACTTTGGAATAAGTGAATTCTGGAGCTCGATTTGAATAGGTCGTATGTGCTTTTGTCGATATAAAATTCGATCAGTTTATTTTAGTCATTGTAGCAATATGGCAGATATTTTGCAAACTTTTAATGATGGAAAAGAAAGCCTGTTTTATGAGGATTCTGCAGTATGTATCAACTTTGCTCAATTTCAACTGTTTTCGCTATAATAAGCGAATCCAACTGATCTAATTTTTAATCGACAAAAGCACATACGACCTATTCAAATCGACCTCCAGAATTCTCAGTTTGTTAATCAATCATGCGTTTTATTGTTTTAAACAAGCGTCATTTCTGCGTGAGCATCCCTATTAACCAGATTCGGATTTCCTTTATAGTGCTTTATCTGACGATAGTGTTCACCATAGATTCAATACAAATCGATATCGCTATCCATCGATATTGAACATCTCTCACTGGTTGACCGGGATGTTTCAGGCAATTTGGCCGATAAAACCCTTAAGACGAATAGTACAATCCTGTCGATAATACCCAAAGTCTTTCTATCTAAAACGACGGATGTGCTGCAATTTGCGACCGGACGAACAATGTTTCCGTTACATGGAACTAGGTACGTTTTGTATGCCTTCCAATACTTTTGAGTTGAATTTTACACAAATGATTTATCTTTAAACGCGAAAACATTAGATCGATTACAATAAATACCAAAACAGTACTGCTGTTCTAATTTCGCCAAAAAGTATACCAAGTAGTGAATGTTATTGAACATGGAGAGAGCAAAAGTGGAACTAAATAATTATAACATGGAATTTGTTTATTCTGCCTATTTTGCTTCGACCTTAGGGAGCATCTATTCTTTATTACACCAACGAACCAAACCTCAAAATGACTGACAATTCACAGGTCATTTTAACAGATATAACATGAGCATGAAAAGGACGGCAACAAAATGATAAAGTAGAATACACGATCCGTCTGTTTCCAATCTGTTTCATGCATGTGTGTGGTCTGTCAAAATGACCTCAGAAGTGTCAAACATGTTCATGGCTTGCTTTGTTGGTGTCATGAAGAATTAAGTACGTCACAATAAAATTGGAAATTTTCAACCCTCCCTGCCTCCTTCAAAAGTGACGATAAAGTTAATGGATGACCCCTTATGTGATAGATTCCATTTCATTGCCTAAAATTAAAAAAAAAAGTGGAATATAACTAAATTATATCTACAGCTGTTATCATATCTGCATATGATATCATGGTGATAGGTTAAAACAAAATCACTAACGACAAATCAAGTCTATTATACGTCAACAAGCTCAATGTGACGTCATACTATCCCGCTCGTGTGCGTCTGACAAATAAGGATTTGAATGAGGAAACTGGAAATACGTAGATCCAGTAAAGCTTCTATCACGCTCTCTTCAAGTGTTGTAATGGCCTCATTGGCAGAGGCGTCAGATTGCTACTGATGGTAGGTGTCTTGGTTCAAATCCCGTTCGGATCCGAAAATTTTATAACGTACTGGAAACTATTTTTCATGTTACCTACTTTTTCTAAAAATAGAATAACACACTTAAAAATATTTGCTCAAAAAATGAGTATAAAAATTTAGTTTTTACCCTAAGAGATTGCCAAGGAATTACAACACAATTTGTTATAATTTTGTTAAGTTCTATCATATTTCATGGAACAAGTTTTGTAATATTTCTGTCATTATCATAACAAAAGTTATTACATTTTTGTTCTTTTCTTGTGGGAACTTTGTTAAAATTTTTGTTATTTTAACTACTAACGGTACATGTTTTATAACAACCCTTGTTATGAAAATTTATTGTAACAAAATAACACAGCTTGTTATAATTTTGTAATGTCCATCTAGTCGGGAAGGTTTAATCTCGTGATTTTCGGCTATACAGTCTTCTACATCATACGATATCTAAGCTATTTGCCCGACGTTTCGACACTGGATTGGTGTCATCTTCAGGGAGTAAATATTCGTTTCGTTATATGTCCAATGTTTAGTCTAACGGTACTGTAGGGTTTGATTGTTTTTGATACATACTTTTCGAATCACAAAATAAAAACATATTCTTTTTTCTCACACAACTTGTATCGGCAATGGCGCCATTGCCGATAGAAGTTGTGTGATAAAGTTTCAATCACTCAAACCGTCCCTTATTTCAGCAATATATATTTTTTATCGTTTCAGGTTCAAAATGGTTCGCTCAAGACGAGAAGTTATAGATCCGCGCCGTGCGCATCTTGTGACGTACGAAAGCAACATCAAGTCCGGTACTCATGGTGAAGTGTACCAGAAGCAGCTAGCTCAGCTTCTCCTGCTTAGGCTGTCTCGAGAAGAGAAGAAATTCCACTTGGCATACGAACTGACAGCCGCGGAAAAGTTCGACGATGTGGTGGTGTACGATGAGACGGCCAATCAGTGGGTTTTCCTACAATCGAAACATGTTGACAGTAGAGAATCAAGGATAGATCTAAATGGATTGCTTCCGAAAACGAATCAGGATAGAGGGGACTTCAGTTTGTACAAGTATTTCCACTCCTACATGGTAATTCAAAGCAGCTTCATAGGGAAAGTTAACTTCCTGCTTTTCACCAATAAAAAACTCGATGAAAAGTTGAGGGCCGTGGGAGATTATATGACGGTGGAAGACCGAGAGGTGGACGAATATCTTCGGTTGACTTGCGCGGGAGCAACTCACAAAGTACTTACACCAACTGAGTCTACTATTCAATCAATCGTGGAATACGCTAACAAAGATTTATATGCTCTGAAGGACGCTATCAAGCTACTGGTTACTGGTGGAATCATTACGAATGAGTTGCTAAAATACAAGGCATATTTGGATGATATTTTGACGGAGTTTGGAAACAATCAAGTAAGATTCAAGGATACATTCAACGACTCTCTGATTTTTATTGCTGAATTGTATAAAGTGCTTCAACCAAAGCTACACGATTTCACTAATATTGATCAACCGTCAGAACTCGACGTCAAAGAAATGGAATGTCAGCATTTGGATTGTTCGTCAATGGATTCTCAGGCTTTCGAGCACTTGGCGGACGCGATTGAAACATTATTTCGCAGCGGAATTGTATCCGATCAATTGAAAAAGTACGATAATCTTTTGGGGTATGTTCTTACAACAACTGCACACGGAAAACTGGCATTCAAAGATACTTTCAATAGTGATGTGGTACCTATAGCTGAATTGTATAAGCTGTTGAAGGCGGAACTGAGTGATTGGAATAGAGAGGTTACTATGAAGCAAAAACTGTTCGATGGAAAGGACTCTCGAAGCAAACACCATTCAGTTTTAGTCTTTGCGGAGGCATCCGACGTTAGACAGTTTTTTGCGCTACTCACTCTGTCAGCGCACCAACCTGATGATTTGGAACCCTTCATCGTCGAAGAACTGCACTTGTGGATGAGAAAGTGGCTGCGACCAGATGTTCTAGGTAAGCTAACCGAAAACGACGAAAAAAATGCGGTGAAGTTTCTGGAAGCCTATTTTGAAGCAACGCTGAAACGTGGGCAAGGTATTTACAAATTATACTTAGATCAAAGTTTTGTCACGCAACTTTGTGACAAGCTGAGGCTCAGAATTATAGAACTGCATCCGGAATTGAACGATGCGAATCCGTTATATATCAACAGAGATATTATTTATGAAAACCAACAAATCCATAATCCAGAATCTTTCCAAGCCCCTAAAATAGATGAAAACCACGAATCGAAGCTAGGTTCTAGTTCAGGAAGATTAGTTTCACTTGATTGCGATACTTCAGAAAACGATCTTGAAATAAATGATACGATATCACTTCCAAACAAAACGTACACAAAAATGACCGACCGCCAGTTTGCAGCAAATCTAAAGGTAAGGTTTTCACACTATCAGTGTTTAGTTTTGACGGCGGACCCTGGGATTGGTAAAACTGAACTTCTGCAGTACGTTGCCCTTGAACATCAAAAACTGTCATCAGGAGGAGTTTTCTTGTTTTACTTGAACAGAATACAAGATTCAAATGACGCTTCGGGCAAAGATTTGCCATTGGATATTCTGAAATCCGCACTATCTCCCGGAAATGTTGTACGCATACGAAACGTTTTGGAAAATGTAACTGATGATCGCATTACGATACTTTTTGATGGATATGACGAAATACATGAGAAAAATAGAGGCAGAATAAACAACCTGTTAGACTTGTTATTGAAATCAAAACACATTCAGCTTGTTATAAGTGTAAGAAATCATGAGAAAAAAACATTGCGGAGCTTTTTCGAAAACCACAAGTTTAATGTCGGGTACTTTTCGTTAGAGGCGTTTAATAGTGAAAACATTATTGAATACCTTGCACAATCTTGGAAAGAAAACGTTAAATGTGATACCCATTCCAAGTTCAATTCCTATTCCAAATTTTTGATTGAGAAATTTTACGGTTTATGCAGAGTTCCATTGATGGTTAAGATGATGGCAAAAATATACAAGCATCGTTTCGAGCAATTCAAACAAACTAGCTTAGTCGACAAAGAATGCGAATCAAGCTATTTGGAAAGAGAGTTTCTAGAAGTTGAGCACATTTACGATATGTTTATAGAAAGTTGTTTACTTGTCAAAATAAACGATGCATGCAACGGCATTGGAAAGGTGGATCAGGACAAACATATTTTTGGTGGGTTTTATCTTGATCATCAGCTGCTGGCAATTGAGTTTCTTGATGTTAGTGAGCTTGATTTTGTCTTCAAGAATCCGAAATACATGAAGAAACGGGACTGCATCCGAAGATGTGACAAATCCATTCTTGTAAAATTTGTCGGCGATAGAGTCTATTTTTCTCATCATTCGTACGCCGAGTATTTTGTAGCAAACTTTCTGTGGGATGATTTCGTTTATTTGAAGAACGTCGTTAAAAATGTTTTGTATGATTTCAAAGGAATAAGACGGTTTTTTATTAAAATAATTGAAAACAATTTCAGTTTGTTCGTATCAGGAATCGACCAAGAGACGTCTTTTGTTTCAAAAGATGTGCTTTTCTGGGCCTGTGAAAGTAATGCTGTGGAGTTGCTGAAATATGCACTTTCAAAAAGATATTTTCTCAAACCAAAGGAGGCCAAAATGCTTCAAATTGCCATTAAAAACGGCAGTGACAAGGTGTGTTCCTATTTGATCGATGACTGTAAAGTACATCCCGATGTTAAGTATGATGGTGGTCTAGCTGCTTTACATTCGGCCGTAATATATGGGCATAGAAATTTAGTTCACTTTTTGCTTGACAAGGGAGCAGACATCAATATTCAAAACAGAGAAGGATGGTCAGCTCTGCATTATGCAGTCCATCACAAACGAAGTGCAATTACCAAGTTACTTATCGAAAAAGGCATTAACGTGGACTCCCTAAATAAAAATAAATGGAATGTACTCCACATGGCTTGCAATAACGGTGACGCCGAGATGGCGAAAATTTTAATACAAAAAGGCGCACGGCTTGACAGTAAGACAAGTGAAGGCGAAACGGCCCTCGATTTAGCTGCGACGAGGGGATGCACAGAAGTTGTAAACATTTTAATTGAGAATCTGAGCAAAATGTTTCCTTTGTGCAATGTCATCTGCAGGGCATTTCAGGCTGCTGTTCGGAATGGTCACCAGTCTATGAAGGAAATACTAATA